>NW_020884884.1:13864171-14014245 GCF_003945725.1 Corapipo altera | reverse complement strand
GCAGCACCCTGGCAGCACCCTGGCAGCACCCTGGCAGCACCCTGGCAGCACCCTGGCAGCTTGTCCCTCAGTGCCCAAAAGGGAAGGGGTTTCCCTCTAGGCTTCCTGGTTTGCATCCTGGATGTTGCTGCTGGATGAGGGAGCCAGGCTGGTGGGCCCTTCCTTGCTAGTGCCAAGCTTCCTCACCTGATGCGTAGGAGGGTTTTTGTGTGTGCTACTAAACACCATCTCCAGGGATGCTACTTTTAAGCACATGCACCCACTTTTTGCCACTGTTCCTGGATTGATGCAGGGTTTCAATTTTTGCATGTCCATATAGAGCACTTGCTAAAAGAAGGGACATGAAGCTTTTCTGAAGTAGCATCCAAGAGAGGTAATGCCCTAATCCTGTGTGGTGTTGTCAGTGCTTGGGGCAGGAGGACTAGGCAAGAGAGAAGCTTACCCCCAGTAACTGTAGAGTGCTCAAGCAGTTTGCATGCTGCAGAGTAAGGAGTAGGGATGCTTTCAGAGCTGATGCATTGCCACCCCTGGGGGGGAACCAGCTGTGGAGCCCTGAGAGCTGACTGGGACTACTCTGAGAGATGCTCCTTGCCACTACTTGGTGACTTGCATCACCAAACGATTTCCTTGGTGGGAAGTGCTGATCATACTGCATAGATAAGTGATTGTAATTTTGCCAAGTGAACAAAATTCTTCTGGTTTTGAATGTTGTGCTGCAAGGAGGTTAAGACTTCTGTCATGTAGAAGTGAGGAGTAGAAAACAGTCAATGTGACCTTGAGAGACTAGCTAAAAACCTGGTTTTATGAGAGATACACACATATGTTTCACTCAAGAGGAAAAGCTGGGTGCAGATGAGAATACCCAGTCTGTGACTGGTAGGGGACAGATATAAGGCTTGAGGGAAGACAAGTATGTTAATACTCCCCTATGCACAATAGGATTAAAATCAGAGATAAATAAGAAGCCTTAAGATGAGGTAGCTTATTGATAAACAAAAGGAAAAGGAATAAGAGGTGCAGAGGTCCTGCTAAAAATATGTACCTGTGCAAAAGGGACAAGATGGCATTTGTTCACTTGAGAAATGGGGGAGGCATGAAAAAATTCAGAGTAAATAAGATCACCAGGGAGATTGGTTCATGTTTCAGCCAAGCCAGATGTCATGCACCTGAACAGCTCTCCTTAACAGTGCTTGAAAGCCAAAGTGATATTTGTGCAGTAAAGATCTGGTATGAATACTCACTCTCACCTAAAAAAGTGAAGTATGAGAGAGCCAGCCTGGGGCAGGCCCAGAGATATTTTGTAGGGAAAGTGCAAACCATGTGCAGGTAGTGTAAGTGATGTAACAGACATGCAGGAGACAAATAAGAAGGCAACCTCTGAGGAACACCCCTTGTGCTACTGGAATCCATAAACTAGAAGCTGAAAACCACTGGTGTAGAGAGATGGTGAAGTCTCCATCCTTGAGTTTGCTAAAAGTCCATTGGAAGTTGGTGGAGTTGCTGCTACTGGGGTGTTGGGTGATAAGTGAGGAAGCCCTGTTTTCTGGGGCTTACTCCCAGCCATGTGACTTGGTTGCCATATACAGAATACACAACGTGAAGTCCAGCACGTCAGTCTTACTGCTCAAATTATTTATTGCATTTGCTGGATCACTGTCAGCATATGCCTACAGGAAACAAGGGAAGCCAAACAGTAAGCAGTATTTCTTTATAAAGTACAAGCTGGCAGACAATCTTGGTTTCTTTCTGAAAGATTTACAGCCCAGGAGCTTGAAGGGAAAATGACAGGTAGATATATTTGGAACTAAAGTGTTTGATTTGGTGACTCATGAAATCTAACACTCAAAATTCAATGTAAATCACAGTGACTGTGACTACCATGCAGGCTGAGAGCTGATTGATGTGGAGAACTGTTTGATAGGTTTGGGTCTTTCTCTTGATGGCAGAGGAAGAGATGAGTCCTTATCATGGACTAGGATGAGACACATGGAGAGGTCCCTATGGGACATCACTGGGGGTGTCCATGTGGCATAAAGACTCCCTAGTGGTAGGCAGACAACATGGGACCAGGAACCTCTCCTTCATGGTGCAGAAATGCCATGGCTGTGTTGGTTCCTTGCAGCCCAGTGGAGACAGTTGGGCTGCCTTCTCAGCAGCAGAGCTGCAGCGTGGTGTTGTATGGGTGCCACTGTTCCACCAAACCTCCCTGGAGGGGAAGGGGACACCATCAGCCCTTCCCTGATGGCCAGACAGGGACAGAGACCCCTTGCCCGGGAGCACCCAGTCCAAAGGGATTTGAAAATTGAGGCAGGAGGGCAGCAGCGTGCAATGTGGGAGCAAAACACCAAATTGCCCTTAGCCTGAGGACAGATTAGCCAGCTGAGATGAGAAGAGCATGAACCACAGTGTACTAGGGTTTCAAGCCATGGTACAACCCTTCTTGGCATTGTACATTATGTTCAGGGCACCATACGACTTGAAAGCACTACCAGCAGATTGGAGGGAGTTCCTGTAAAAAACAGGCACAAAAAAAAGTAGCTATTTGGAGCTAAATCCATATCACTTGGCAAGGTAGACAGTTTCCAGTGGGCGAAGGCATCATGAAGGGTTTTGCTGATGTTCAAAGGCAAAGGCAAGGCTTTGTGATTGATTATCCTGAGTGATTTTAAAAGGGACAGAGTTGTGAAATCAATGGTTCCCTGACCTTTATAAAACTTAGCGTTCAAAAGTTCTTCTTAATGAAAAGTATGAATGAGAAAATAAACTTCCAAGGGATAAGAAGTGTTACATGGCCTGGTCAAAGGAGGACTGTCAAGATGAAGTTGTGGAAATAAAATGGCTTGGTTTCACCTGAAACTTGAAGATTTGCCTGATGCTTGGATTCCCCAGCTCATGGATTGGTTTTTCCCAGGGAGGGGAGTTCTTCAAACAAAGGGGCATCTCCATACTGAGCCCCAGGAAGTAAGCAAGAGCCTCCAAAGTATGTGTCCCTCCAGGATCACCCTCTTATCAGGTTCAGGATGAAATGTAAAGAGAAGTTCTCTTCCTCCTTTCAGGTAGGGAAGCCATGCTTTGGTCCTGTTTTACTCTTGAAGTTTTCTGTGGAGGTCTCTGCATTTAGGAGAAACTAAAGCCCAGATTTCTCATGGATCCAAATGCTCCCTGCTGTTACAGTCTACTAGCATCCCTGCCAGGGGCCATCACAGCAGAGTCACTTGTGTGGTCTGCAGTGCTTGCAGTTGTGGTGGGAGCAGGACCATGGGTTCCCGAGCAGCAGGATGTACACAGCCAGCAGCGCAGGACTGCCACGAGGTGGTGCTCCGAGCAGCGCGGGGCTGGCTGGCCATGATAGCGACGGTACCTGCCAACACCAGGGCTGGGAACTGATATGCACAAAAGAAAGGTGTAATGCTCTTTGCTTGTTAGATATTTGAAGGCCTGGTGCAAAGCCAGATGGAAGGACTTTGTACCCAGGGTAAGGGTGCACTTAATTTTTGCTTTGAAGAAGCCGAGCCTGCCAGATCAAAGCTTTGGAGGCCTGGTGTCTGGTTGGCTAGCTCATACAGTAAAGTATGCAGGGAGCTTTGTATGTTGACTGGAGGAGATGGAAAGGAGGCAGAGAGACATAGGACTTTGGCAGGCCCTCTTCCTTCCTGGTCACACAGGACTGATCCTTATTGTATGCTTGTCAGTGCTTTGCCCAGGCTTGTTGGAAATGCACCGGTAGCACATTTGCTTCTTCCCTCATCCTGCAGATGGTGTTCCTCCTTGCTGCACCCATCACATCAGCACTTCTCCAGCCCTCAGCTGCTTGGAAGCCCCATGCCAGGTCTGAAGCATGGCACAGGGCAGTTTTCCCACTGCTGTGTCTGCAGCAAGAGTGCTATTTTCCTCTTTTTTTAACTGCTGTACTTTTAGAAAGGCTTTCAGCTAATTTGCAAGCCCCCTTCTCCCCATCTCTCCAGAGGCCATTCCCTGTTTGCTTGCGAAGAGTCAGTCTTCCTGTGGTCTGTTTGTGGCTGCAAGCAGTTTGTACAGAGTTCTGCTGGACTGTGCCATTGAGGGGCAGGTAACTGAGGTGGCTTTTTGGGGGTTGAAAAGGCTCCATCAACCTCGGGTGTCAGCTGCTACATGAGGGTCCCCAAATGCCCAGTGCAGACAGGTCTGTGCTACCCTGGCAGGTAGGGGCTCGGGGTGCCACATCCTCTGGGCTCAGGTCCCCTGGGTCACAGTAGGGGTTACTTATGGTGCTTGGGAGACCAAGAGGACCCTAGAGGAGCAGGTCTGCAAGGTACTGGCCATGCCTGCAGCACCCTCTGGGATTGAGAACCAAAACACACCTTACGTCCCTGAATGCCATGCCCCAGAGATTTAGTAAGTTTTGAGTTGTTTTTTTTAAATCTGGAAATCTCTGGTATTGTAACCTCAGACCTGCTGGTATCTGGTTGCCCCTCTCTGCACCTCCAGCCTGCTGTGAGACTGTCACATTCTGATAAAGAAATGGGTCTCTACCAGAGCGCAATCTCGCTTTTCTAATTACAGATGGAGTTATTAACATTTACTGGTGAGAAAACACAGGAACGTAGCTTTTGTGCTTACGTCGTTCCGGCTGCAAACTCAGGCATATGCTTTACTGATTTATATTTTCCTGCAAGTGTCTCTCAGGTCACCTCCTCACGTCTGGCTGACATCAGTGGTGTGGCTGGAACACAGATAGACACCTGCCCATGTCAGTGCATCTATCTGCCAGTGAGCTGGCTGCCCAGCTTCTGCATCAAGAGATGTGCTTTCTTTTTCTTCTTTTCCCCTGGTACCAGGGGTTTGGCAGAGTACTGGAGTGCTGAGTGTGAGAGGCAGAGACTCCAGGGTGAGCTGGTGAGGAGAGCTGGAAATGCTCTATTCAGGGGGGCCTGCAGTGCTGTTTTTATTGTGTGCCCCGGCTACACTGTGACACAGCAGAGTTAAGTGAGGCAGCCTCCTCAACAGGCTGGTCTCTTGCCCTGCAAGAGCCCCTCAGACCTCTGCTGCGTGTCACCTCCTGCCAGACTGCAGGATGACTCCATAAGCATCCTGATACCCACTCTGCAGGCTGAGTCACAGCAGTAAAGGACCAAGGCATGTAATCCTGGTCTTCCCAGCCTCATTCTGCCTTCTTCCCTCTTTCTCTTTGCAATGGATGGATGGGAACGTGGAGGCTTGCTTGGCTGCTTGGATGGGTGCTCATCCAAGAGGAAAACCCAGTGATTTGTGCTGACCTGCAAGCCAAGGACAAAGGCGAGGAGGAGAGGCCCTGCCCTGCTGAGGCCACCAAGCCCTCGAGAGCAGTGGTTCCCAGGGCTTTGTTTGCACAGAGCTTAGCAGGCAGGAGCTGGGGCTGCAGCACCTGGTGGGATGTGCTCTAGGTACTTCACCTAGGAAGCAGGATGCCTCTGCTAGGTGTGGGTAAAAACATGGGACAGTGAGGACATGCTGGTCCTGTTGGGGATGTAGGGGCTATGGTGCAGGGCAGGGAGCAGGCTTCTCTAGGGACGAGAAGGGGATGGAGTCCAATATTGCTGAATAAGAGCTGAAAATGCCTTTTGGCAAATTTGTCTTTGCTGTTCATGCTGTTTTAAGGAAGTCAGCATTAAATGTTCAGAGTGCAGGAAGGGAAGACTTAGGCTCACATGGGACTTAGTTTGATGTCCTGCTATTGCTGCTTCTTTGGCTCCAATATCTGCTGTGGTGAGAAGCTGCACTTATGGTCAGGAAAGGGCTTGGACACCTTGAGCTGGTTCCCGCTGCAGCAGCTTCACAGCAGCTTCCCACCAGCTCCCTGTGATGTGGCTCTGAATGCTTAGGAGCTCATGCTGATGTTAGCATCTCAGCCCAAGCTGATCCAAGCTTGCCCTGACCTCTACAGCCTTTGAGGGGAAGGAGGGACCAGGAAAGGCACCTTTAACCATGTCCCAGTGCAGCACTGTTTGTGTTGTCACAGGGGCTTCCTTACCTGTGGTGGCAGCATAAAGTGTAAGGAAACATGCAGGGACCTTCCCTAGAAGCAGGCAGTGGGATCTGAACAGAAAGCTTTGCAAAACCTGCCTTTGGTGGAGGCAGGGAATTAGGTGTGCATTTGGGGAGGGGAGTAGCTGTTGCTTGAGAAATCCCCATCTCCTCTGCGCTGCGGAGAGATTTCCTTTTGTAACTGGGAAGTATGCTGCTGCACCACAAGACTGTGCTTGCTGCAAGTGCCACCTTTCCTCCCTGCCTGTGCTTTGCCTAAAACACTGCACCCAACATCAGCTGCCTCCAGGACCAGCCCTGCACCTTGCAGCACAGGACACATTGCAGTGTGCCCTGCCTGGCTGAGGGTGGAGGCAGAGCGTCTCCTGGAGTGAGTATCTGAGACCAAAGTGCAAACCGAGTGCAAGGACGGAGGTCTTGCCAGGCCCATGGGTTGCACTGTGCCTGGGAAAAGCAAAGCAGCTCGTCTCCTGCTCTGGGGCTGAAAGGCTCTGGGGAAAGGCCTTTGGTGAAGGATGAGAGGTAGGCACTGTTGATCAAGACTTCAGAGTTTGTTACCAAAGTATCTTTCTTGGTTGTCTAATTGGTGTTGCAGTCACAGAATAACCCTGGTGGGGTCTGACCTAAAGTGATGTGATGGCAGGTCACCTCTAGCCCATTGCCAGATGTTACTGCAGCTGACGGAGCTGGAAGAGCAGAAGTGCTCTGAACATTTCCTGGGAGCTTTTCCAGTCTCCATGGGAAGCCCCTTGTGCCTACCAGCTAGGTGGGAGGTTGCATACCTAAGGATGGTGCTGACTGCTACTGTGCCACCTGACTGGGCTGATGGAAGGGCATATGCCACATCTTTCCCGTTACTGGGTGTTCTGGATGGGTTACTGGAGAGGCTAGGAAGGTTTACCTCCAGTCCATCCTCCAGGCTTCAGGGAAAAATATGTCTCTGGGACCTGCCTCTGTGAAATGTGGCTTAAATTACCCATAGGCTTGCAAAATTTATCTTCAACATGTAATGGTTTGTATAAATAATGTTTATGATAGGGTTGTGGGCAATGTGAGCATACGAGCCTGGTTTCTTTTAAGAAAGACAACCAGAAAACGGGGCTATAAAACATGCAGAAATGAGGTAAATAGTTGGGTGTCTGCAGAAAAAAATCATAGTTCCCTGATCTGTTGCAAGTCTTTCAGTACTGTGGTAAAATAATAGGTAGTATTCAGCAAACTTGTGTAACTTGCTTGGATGTTCAGAAAACCTCTGAAATTTCTCACAAAAGACTGTTAAGAAAACTCTCCACTGGAGGAGATGTAGAGTTCTGGATCAAAAACTGGCTGAGGTCCCAAGAAACAAAGCCAAGGAGTGAATGAGCAATTTCAGTATGACAAGAGCAGAGGGATGAGGTCCTTCACTATTAATGATTCACAAGAGGTAATCTGCAGCAAGGTACCCAGAAATCTGCTGATACCCTGGAGTCATTCAGATTTGTCAAAATGAAGCGACTCCAGAGTGACACCATGTGAAGCAAAGTGGTGTGAGGAGATGACAAGCATGCAGCCAGGTCTATTGGAAGGAATGATTTGCTCTGGAACATGGCTGGCTTCTAATTTACTGTGGCTACTCAGGGCAGCAGGATTGCAGGCTGGTTACAAAGATGCCATCAGAGAAGTAAATCATGCTCAGCCACACGAGGAGTAGCGCATAAGGAGAGATGCTGAGAGCATCAGGATGCTGTTCAGGCAGTCAAGGTCGTTTCTGTACCCAGGATGTTATATGCGGTTCTGGTCACCTTTCTGTAGGGTCAGAAGAGAGGGTATATTGAGGATATGTGGTGAGAGTGGTTAGAGCTAGAAGACATCTTGTGTCCTGGGAAGGAGAAGGCACTTAGAGTGAGTAGGTCTAGAAAAAGCAAAGCAAATGCTTTTCTTCTTTGCCTTTTCTCACTATGCAAGGAGAACTGAAGGCTGTGGTGTTGCAGTGGGACTATAGTCTTTTATTCAACATCTGGAACTCATTGCTGCAAAATACTATTTCCAGCCTAAAAGTTTACAAGGTTCCCCAAAAGACGATTGAGAGGTATTTCTCTTTTCAGTAAGTCCATCTAGGCTGTACTTACAGAGGAGTGTAACCATTCATGCTCCAAAATGAGTGACTTTCCTTTGAGTCTTATCCCACCGTTTTTTCCCATCCCTCCCCTGGAGCTTCCAAGTTAATTCAGACAAGGTGAATTATCCTCCCTGGCTTCCCAGTTTGTTCCCAATTGTGATATCATGGCTTGGGTTTTTTCTCCTGCTTTTCTACGCCCTTGTTTTGCTCTTGGCAGCCCTGCTCCAGCTCTGTACCTGTGAATTATCTCTTAACAGGCTGCTTTGTGGCTTTTCCAGTTTGGCTACCCCCCTCTCAATGCCTGTACCCAGATGGGCTTTTACTCCTCAGTCCGCCCTTTGTCATCGGTGCTTCAGCTGGTTTGCAGCTGTGCATCCATACCAGCTGAGCTGGGAGGGATCACTTTGAAGCCAAGCTCTCTAGGTCACCGCAGCAAATAGTTTTGTGGTCATTATCCAGCTAGCATTGTGCTGTGATGCTGATAAATCTCTGCAGCCAGGCAGGAGATTGCCAGGATATACCCGTGAGCTGGAGCTGCACCCTCTCTGCTAATGTCACCATCCAGTGCAGAGCTTGAAGGGCAGGGATGAAAGGCTGAAACCAGCACAGGGCAGTGGTGGTGGTAGCTTTCTTATCCTTTGGGCAAGTGACGGCTCTTTTGCCCAGCCCACCGAGATGACATTTCTGGGCAAGAAACCCCTGAACATTGCCCAGAAATGATACTGTGCTACCCAGCCTTTCTGCACTGTTCATAGTAGTAGTGAAGGATTTGGGGTGGTTTGTGCATGCTAGATAAGAGGAATGGCTTAGGGATCAGCAGCCTGAGTAGATCTTCCTGCTATCACTGTTCCTTTTGCAGCTGATGGGATTTTCTTTCCCCTGTTCCACAGAGTGGTTGTGTTTCTGCTATTAGTGTGTCCTTTTATGAGACCATCTCAATGATGTTCAATTTGCATTTATCCATTCCTAGCATGATCTTCTCTGTGTTTCCCATGGAGTTGCTCTGTACAGGAGGAGGATCTCCCCATGTCCAAGCAGTGATGCGGGCCTGCATGCCACTGTGGGCCTTGTAACAGTTTGGGGAGGGCACTGAAATAAATAAAATATTTGACCAGCTAAATAGTGGAGCCTAAGCCTCCTCTCTGCCCTGTGTGGTTCCATCTAAATGCATCCAAATCAGATGATGGAAAGAAACCAAGCAGGGGGTGTGACCAACTCCTGATGGGTACCCTGGGAGCTTGAGGCTGAGGCCCTCAGTAAGCAGAGGGTGAATGATTCAGCCTAATAAAGCTAATGGCTTTATGCAGACAGGCAAAGGAAATTGTGGGATCATGATGCAGCAGCTGTCCCATAGCAGTTTGTTTCCATCATTCAGACGTGACTTCATGCTCCCACCACCCCACCCTTTCGTTCTTTCCTGTACCTAAATATTCTCCCTGCTGAGGAGCGGGAGATGAGACACTGTTTTCTCAGGAAGAAGAGTAGTCTTTGGGGAAAGAGGCACACCTATATGGCATGAGAGCGGGCAAACAAGGAAGGGAGCTCTGTGGCTGTACGTGGTGGGACCACAGCTGCTGAAGAACTTGGGTTCTTCTAGTGCTCCCAGACTCAGCAAGCTTCTCCAGATGACCTTGTCCCTAGACGCTGGTCCCAGGAAAATCCTGTAGCGCTGAGAAGCCTGAGCTAGTGGGCAAGGTTGGCCCCTAATCCCAGCAGGGCTACATTGTCATCCAGCTGGCACTGGATGGTGCGTCTAACCAACTGTTTCTCTCCTTTCCTCAGGGAAGACGATGAAGCTGTAGAGATGCTTCCCTACGTCATTGCCACCCTGGGCTCAACAGGGGCCACCTGCAAAGCCTCCACATGCAACAACAACAACAGCACCAAGGACTATTGCTACAGTGCGCGCATCCGCAGCACTGTCCTGCAGGGACTGCCCTTCGGCGGGGTGCCCACCGTCCTAGCCCTTGACTTTATGTGCTTTCTTGTAAGTCTGCCTGCTGTTTCTTCAGCAGCTTCTCCCCTAATTAACCAAGAATGGATGACTGTGGTCAGATGGTTAGAATTGAGGGCCCCAAATGCCATCTCTGACTTTGCTGCTGGATAACCTTCTGGCCCTGATCGTGTACCCTAGCCACTGCAGGCTTAGCCACTATTAACATAACTCCAGTGCAACCACACTGAGCCTCATGGAAGGGTGTTGCAGCCCTAAGGAAGTGGGCCACTCCTGCATCCCAAAACTCCCACTTATGGTGCCAAATTCCTGCAACTTTACCCACCCAAAGGCTTTGCTTGTTCCTCCTTAGAAACTGTGGGACCAAAGATGCTGTAGCCGTAATTTCAACTCCTAGAGACCTCAGGGCCGTTTGATCCTGTGAGGCTACCTTAGTTACTGTGTGTTGCATCCTGTACCTTTGCCTCCTACAACCATCCAGATAGTGTGATTTAACAGTCCTGGGGAACTTGTGCTGTCCTGCAGTCTCAGTGTGCTGTTAGCTGAGGACTCTGTCCCCTCCCTGTTCCCGTGGCTCTGCATGCAGAGGACAAGGACAGAGTTGGACAATGCCTTTTCTCACAGCTTCTCTTTTGGTCTCTTCCAGGTACTGTTGTTTGTCTTTTCAATTTTGCGTAAAGTTGCTTGGGACTATGGACGCCTGGCCCTGGTGACAGATGCTGACAGGTATGCATGGGAAAGGGGCAGGGAAATAAGGTATGAGTGGTACCCTTCTTTTCCACAAGGCAGAAGAGAGAGATCCCATTGTGTGTGCCTGTGCAGCTGAGGAGGAAAGGCAAACGTGCCGGTTGCATCCTCCGAGCTACTGGAACAGGAAAAAATTCCCCGCTTACTGGCTTTTTTTCTTACAGCATCCTTCTCCCAACACATGGAGTGGTCCCCACTGGCTCCATATCACCTATGTCCCTACAGTGACAGAAGTGTACAGGGCCCCTTACAGAAGAACAGCAGATGGAAGGAGGATAGAGGAACACAAATTCACAGGAAGGGTGAGGGCTGCCACAGTGAAGGCTTTGTTAAGCCTCTGAAGGTGTCTTTGTGACTCTGCTGCGTGCAGTTCTTGTTAAGAGCACTTGAAAGTGGTATGCTGCATTTCCAAGTGCAGTATTGCTGTGCTGACGTGAGTTTAGCTCGCATCCCAAGTGCTGAGGAATGGGTTTGGATGTGGATCCTTCCCGTCTGGTGCATTTGTGGGCTCCAGTATCTGTCAGGAAAAGCCAGGGCCCATTGTGGATGGCAGCTCCACAGCAGAGTGAGATGCAGTTCTAGTCTTTGCCGTCAGCAGCAGGAAGGACAGTGATTATTTTGTTCCAGTGCAGAAATAAGAAACTTTCCTTGATTGAGCTAGAGGGGTTGTGCATGTAGTCCAGCTTTCTCCAGGGGAGAGATTTGCTGTGCCTGTGGTGCTTTGTGACATGCTGGAGGCAAAGTGTGGCTTCTGAAGGCTGGCTGTGGTAGGTTTTCCTTCATCTTAATCAGCTCCGTGAACTCATTTTGCCCAAAGGCCCGGATGGGGCTGAGCTCTAGCCACTTTGGTTCCTTTGACAATACGAGGTCAAGTAAGCTGCTCTTCAGCACTCCCTGCACAACAGTGGAAAGAGTAAGAGTAATTTTCTTCCACCATTGAACCAGGAACTCTCCTGGTTTAGATAAGTGGTCCTCAATAGGGTTAGATAAGCAGCTGTAGCTGTGTCCTTGTGGCCCTTCTGTCCTTCCTCTCCTGGCCTGGTTGGGGAAATCAGCCTTGCAGAGGCAGTGCAGGGAAAATGAGGAGAAAGGGATAGCCATATAAGACCTCACATGGCAGAGGGCAGCAGCTTCTCAGAGTTAAGCAATCTGGACCCAGGTGCTGACTGGTAGCTACAGGGGCTGCACAGCTCTGGCCTCCAGTGAGGAGAGAGGGCTGGACTTTCTTGGAGGCAGTGCTTGAGCACCTTGGGTGTAAGGGAATGGGAGCAGTGGCTGTAGGCAGAAAGGCAGAGGGGTGCCAGCTGTTTGGAGAGGGAGAGCCGATAAGCACAGGGATAGGGACAGCATGACTATGGTAAGGGCTGTGGATCAACAGGACCGGGATTCCAGGGAGAAGCCCCTGCCGCTTGGCCCATCCATGGGGTAGGATGAGAATTTTGGGAGAATGGGATGCAAGTGTGTTGGTTGCCTGGATGGGAAGGAGACACGGATGGGGAACTCAGACAGCAGCCAGGCAGTCCAGACAGTCTCTCCTATGCCCCTCAGGAGCTCCCTGCGATGTCCATGGTGTGGAGCCAGGCCACCTTCCCAGTGAAGCCAGATTCCCCTTAGCTGGCAGCAAACCATTCTACCCCTGGGCCAGTGGGGGCTCTGGATCCAGAGGCATTGCTGGACTCTGGAAGGAGGATCTTCTCCAACCTGACCACTGGCAGGTTTCTTTCTTCAGGATGATATGGAGCCGTGTTGGGTGCATAGCTCCCTATGAAAGAGGAAACCCAGCACCTACTCCCATGGTTGTAACTTCTCCCTTTCTGTTTCTGTGCCCCCAGGCGCCGACGCTGGGAGACGGAAAGAGAGGAGCGGGAATAGTATGTTGTTTTTTCAGGGTCTCATTTCTTCTCTCTTTCTTGCTCACAACCTCTCTCCTTTTCTCTTGCAGTTTTCTGTCTTGCTTCTGAACTAATCTAAATGGCTGGGAGTTTGGGCATGGATTTGTGCCTCTTGGTGGATTTGTGCTTTTCTCTTTCCCTCCCCTTTGTGTCATCCACTGCCACAGCTGGATTTCCCCTAGTAGCCCTTAAATGCTCCCTGAGGGCAGCAGTACCAATGAGCTCCTAGTCCTGGCCTGGGCAGAGGGTGCCATATCGCACACCCTGCTCTATCTGCCTGTGTCCAGCTATCCTGCCTTATGATGGAAGAAAACAAACCTGATTGCCTGAGCCCACAGCATGCTCAGGTCACCCAGTTGCAGAGGAGGCTCCTTTGCCTGGTCCCTCTTGTGCCAGGGTGCCACAAGGGCTGTTCCCATGCCAGCTGCAATGGTAGCTGGGTACACAGAGAGAATCTGGCAAGATTTCTCTGTCTTTTTAACCCTTGAGGCTCCTGGAACCAGGGCAATTGTTGGCCCTTGTCCCTTGCCACCTACCCCTGTGCCCAGCAAGAGGCAGCACCTTTGATTTTCTCTCTTCCCCTGCAGAATAAACTTCCTGGGAGCATCCTTCAGCACCTTGGCCCGTCATTGCCCATTAAGCCCTGCCATGGACTGTCCCTCCCTGCTTTTGTCTCTTTCTCGCTGCTTTCATACCTGAGAAAAGAGCATTGTCCATACCTTGCTTACTGGCTGGATGGTACATGCTGCAGAGGAGGTGACCAGCTGGCAGTGCAGAGCCTGCAGGCGTTGCTCCAGCCACGCTGATTTGTGTCTGAGGCCAGGGCAGCAAGCTGCAGCCTCACTTCTCACTTGCAAAGCCTCACCACTTACAAAGCAGGGGCCTGCTACTACCTTAAGAGGATACAAGAATGCTCTTATTTTTGTAGGTGCTCCTTGCACTCGGTAGCAGAGCAATTGAAATTGTGAAAATGGAACTGATGGTAGCTGTGGTACATGGCACAGAGGGGACATCTCGCTCATGCTTGAGTGCTTAACTTAGTGGTTGGCCCTGCATCAGGTGTGTCTGGCAACTTTTTACTGCTAACACATTGTGAGGGGAGATGGCAGAGCCATCATGGATTGAGGCTTTTCAGGGGCCCACTTCAGTTATCATCATGAGTGCTTGTCTCTTTCCAGGGGACTACTTCTTCCTGCTCCTCTTCTTCATCTGAGCTTGCTGGAACAGTCTGCTGACACACACACCATACATACCACCCTCAAACCTGTTGCTTGAGTTGGGATAGCGTTGGTAGCCAAAAGCTTTCAAAAACCTGTGGAGCTCAGTGAGGAAGCCTCATTCTGACTGTGCTCCTCCAAGGCTGATGGCACCTTCCCATCCCAGCTGTTCTCCACTGGGGTGCAGTGACAGGTGGTTAGGAACACACTATGTCACCTGATGCTCCCAGGCCTTGAATGTACATCACTCTTTGTGGGGAAGGGCATCCTCCTCTGATGTTCCCTTTTCATGAGAACCAGCAAGTACCCTTGTCTTGCCACTTACCAGAGCTTGCAGTAAACATCGACAGTCTTAAGTGGTGACTCAGTCTGCAGTGGGAGGTTGTAGCAAACTACCTGCACCTCTGTGTGTGAGGGAAGTGATCACAGAGCCCTGAGGGGCTTGCCACCCATGCAGCCACCTTCAGCCTCACACTGCAGCAAGCCCTTTCCATGGCATGCCTGGCCTCCCCTCTCAGAGCCTGTGATTCCCTTGGTCTGAGGCTGTTCATGCCTCAGACCCTGTACTTCTCCTTTCCTGGGCAGGGTCTGCACCAAACTCAGGATGTCGTGCAGGGTCCCACCTTAATCTTGTGATTTAGAGCAGTCTTGTTTCCACCCACTCGCGTTAAAAAGTCTTCATCCAGATGCAGGAGCTCCGTCTTCAGCGTTCCATCCCTGGGGAAGGTTTGGCATCCTCTGTCTCCTCAGCACTGCAGGTCATCGTGATTATTGTCTCAGCATCCCCCTGCACGGAGCTGAGTTATCCTGGTCATTTCATAACATTGCACTCCTCTCAGTTGTTCCCTCCAGTGTGACTTCTGCTCTGCCCTCTGCCTTTTCAGTACTGAGAAGCCAAAAACACACAGTGTCATCCACAGTGTCATCTTGCTGGGCTCTCCTCAGGGCTGTGCACAGCAGCAATTCACCCTCACTCCACGTGCCCAGCTGCAAGGCCTTTGATTTTAAAGGGCTGAAGGTCTGAGAGCTGGGTTGAAGCTCACTCTGTCCCTCCAGCAGAGCAGGGTGTTGGGCTCCGCAGTCGCAAGGTTGCACACCGCTGTCTAGTCTGCACTGCTGTAGTCCCCTGACCTTCAGCTAATCTCCTTTTCCCTCTCTCTGTTACTTCCAGCTAGGGACTCAGCAGGTGCTACTCTGCTCTGAGGGAGGCCACGTGTCCCATCCTCTTTCCTTCAGCAGATTCACAAGGGTCTCTGCTTGTTCTCCTTCCTTTAGTATCGTCTACCTCTTGTCTCTCAGCAGCTGCTTCTTGGTGTTCTTGTCCATCTGATCTTTCTTGAGCCTGTACTGATTACAGGGAGACCATGTTTTCATTTGATTTTTTTGCTTTGTTTCTAGCCTTCAGGTCAGCCATATCTCTTCTGGCACCTCTGAGGTCCCAGCCTGCTGTTGTCATTTTGCGAGTGCTATTTAATTTAGGTCTCTGGACCATTTTCTTACCTCCTTTGCCAGCTTCCCTCTGCCTCCATTTGTAGAGGGGGGCTATTGTCAGTCTTGGATGCTTCTGCTGCAGGTTCTTCATCTAGGTCTCTGCCTCTGCCCACAGTAAATTGGTCTGGGATATTCACCCCTTTTGCCATCCTGTCCTTTAGCATGTGGGCGTTCACTTCTAGCTGTCTGCCCTGCTCCTACTCAAAGGATTTCCAGGCAGGAGGCTCAGCTGAAGCTGTGGAGCAGGTTGTGCTGAGCCTGGCTCCAGGCAGCTGCATTCTTCCTCCTGCACTGAAGCACTAAGGGTGAGGAGGACTGGTGTAGCAGGATGCAGCCCACCAGACTCCCACCCTTCCGCTTCCTGAAGGCAAGTGAGGCCCTCCAGGACAGGAGCCACTGCCAGTGCCTCTCTGGCCATGCCAGAGGGCTGTGGCACCCTCTGGTTCTCCCTTCCTCTCCTTTGTCTAAACCCTGTGTTAAACAGACCTCATCTCTCCTCTGTGGCACCCTCTGCCAGCTTCTCCTTGCAGGGGCTGCCACATAACATGGGTGCCTCTCAGAAGGTGCTGAAAAAATAGATCCATGGCCAAGCCTATGGGGTTTGTCAGTCTCCTCATGCCATCTGAGGAGGGGTCTCTGTTTACCAATACCTCTGCTCTCTGATCTTGTCTCTCTTCATCTCACCTGGTGCAAACTGATCTGAATTAACCTCTCGTCTCCTGGGTGCTCTTGGTTCCTGGCCAGGCTGCCTCCTCACATCTTCTAACTTTCTCCCTCGCCTCCCACTTGTCATTTTAGCGTAGCCTCCGCCCTGCATTCTGACAACCATGACCGCTACGAGCGCCTCACCTCCGTCTCCAGCTCTGTGGAATTCGACCAGAGGGACAATGTGAGTAGCAGCAAGAGTCAGACACTTTACCTTTGAGTGGCCAGGAGCCCACAGCTTGGCTGAACAAAGGGCTCTTCAGAAGAACCACTTTTTGCCCATTCCTGGGCCTTAAGTCCCACACCTTGTAGTGTGTGAGTATGGTGTGCAGCTCAAGGCTACATAACTATAGTTGTTTGCTTAAATAAATAGGCTGTACATCCCTGTGACTTAACAGACACCTGTCCAGCCTATAATCTCAGCATTACAAACAGTACTTACTTGACAGCTTCTCCTCACACTGCAGTCTACCTCTACTACAGCTTTCCTTGCTAAAGGGGAGGGACAGTTCAGTAGGATAACAGGGGTGTGATGGATGGGGGGTAAAGCTCCCCTAGGTGTCCTTTGAGGAGCACTGCCTTGGCCCAGCCTGCCTTACCAGTCCCTGCAGAGCTTCTCTTGTCCAGGATGATGGCTAAAGTACCTGTATGGTAAATTTTCTGGGTGTCCCAAGGCAGTGAAGAGCTCCCATGTTAGCCAGGAGCGTATGGGTTGCCTGGGAGGTTGAACTGCCAGTTGGTAGAGGACAGCCACACGGCATAGTCCAACCTGTGCTGTGCTCCATGGAGTAGCACTGTCACCTCCCTCACCTTGGCCTGTCTGTGGCTCTGCACATCTGTGTGCTCATGGTTTGTCCCCTTGAGCCAAGTCAGTGAAGGTGCAAGGACACCAGCCTAGTCACCAGAGCCTTTGAAGGAGGGACCTGGGATAAGGGAACACGGAGTGATGTGAGACTGTCCTGTCTTCTTTTTGCACAGGGTTTCTGCTCCTGGCTAACAGCCATCTTCAGGATAAAGTAAGTGCCCTAGGACCTTCCTGAGGGACCGATGTGGGGAAGGAGGGGCATTGTGGGATTGTTGGGCCACCCAGTGCAGTACAGCTGAGTGAAGTCACTGCCCTTCCTGCAGCCCCCTCTCTGGAAGAAGACAAGCAAAGATGGGACTAGATGAGGAGTCTTAAAGGCAAAATAAGGTCACACAGTGAATGATAGAAGAGCACCCAGCTGAGGGCTCCTCCACCTCAGTCCCATCTCAGAAACACTGTTCACTGCTCTGCAGAGATTCTCCTCTCCCTGGGACTCCTGCTAGGGCCACTCCTCTGGGGAATGGCTATGAGGAGGGGACAGGAGAATGCAGGGAGATGCCCTCAGCATGATAATGCTCAGAAGTAGTCTCCTAAGCATCTCCTGGCTTCAGAGTGCTGTGGGATAGCATCAGCCATCCTATATCTTAGCAGAGAAGACAAGGCCCACCTAAGAGTATAAGGTGGAGTTTGTGTGTGTCCAGCTACCTGTCCTGGGGAACAGAGGGCAGGACCATGGGGTGTAGGCCTGAGTAAGCATTGCACAGGCAGGTTTCTGCCCAGGCTGGTTCAAGGCTGAGTGCTGGGCTCCCTACCCTGGAGCCTAGTTACAGCTCTGTAAGGCAGAACCAGGGGTGCTGTGTGGGCTTAAATCAGGAGGGGAGCAGTCCTTTTCCCCAGCACTTGAGGGAATGTAGAAAATTGCTTGACAGCCTTTCTCTCCCTGGCAGGGATGACGAGATCCGAGACAAATGCGGTGTTGATGCAGTGCACTACCTGTCCTTCCAGAGGCACATCATTGGGCTGCTGGTGGTCGTGGGTGTGCTCTCTGTGGGCATCGTGTTACCTGTCAACTTCTCAGGGGACCTGCTAGGTGAGAGCAAAGAGCCTTTGGCTTGGCTGGGGGAGCTGTTTTCAACACCACGTTCCAGACCGCTGGGTAGCAGTGGAGGGCAAGATAGGACTAACACAGACAAACTATGACTGCTGCCTCACTTTGAGTGTAGAGCAGCCACAGGGTCATCTCAGGCAGCTTTGGTTTTGAAGCGTTCTGCAGGTGAGATTCCTGCCATAGTTCACCCCAGTGGTGCTCTGTGCCATTCCGTATAACTGAACGTGCTTGTGTCTGGCTCTTTCTCCCTAGAAAACAACGCCTACAGCTTTGGGAGGACAACAATTGCTAACCTGAATTCTAGGTATGTATAGGCAGGGGTAGGATGGATAACTGAGGTTGTCAAGGGGTGTTTTGTAAAGGTTCATGTGCTGCAGAGCCTCACCTCCTTGAAGGCTGCATTTCTGCCCTTGCTGTGAGGCTACTATCCCTGCTCCACTTTCTAAGCTGAGCTCCTGGAATCTGGTTGTAAGGCATGTGTGTGCTCGTGGCTCCACTGCCTTCAGGGCCTGACCAGCCACACACAGACTTGTAGTGGCAACCCTGCATTTACCTTTGTGGTCTCCCTTGTAACAGGAATCACCTGCTGTGGTTGCACACCATCTTTGCCTTCCTGTACCTGCTGCTGACAGTGATCAGCATGCGCCGGCACACCTCCAAGATGCGCTACAAAGAGGATGACTTGGTGAGCAGGATCTGGCCACTCTCTCAGGCACATTTTCCTATGCCCTCTGGTCAAGTCAGGTAGCCTTGGAGAGAGTGCTGAGCACCTCATTTCCCACAGTAATTTGGGACTGTCATGTTTTGGCTGTTCTTTTATTCTGCCTGGCCAAAGGCAGATTGCCTCCAGAGAAGCAGCTCTGACTGCCTGTGGGGAAACAGGAGAGGCCTGCACTGGGTAAATATATGGAAGGACCCCATTCTTCCTCAAGAGTGCTGCAGTGGCTTTTGCCTTCTTCATTTTTTAAGGGTAGCCCTGTTTCTGTTCAGGCAGCTGTAGTATAAGTCCCTAGCCTCTCAATCTGCAGTGCACCAGGATACAGGATCACTACAGCTAGTGGAAGCATAGAAGAGGGGGAGTCCTGGTTGCCAGAAGTGATGAGGCTGCCCTTTTTCATCACTCACTCAGGTCTTGGGAGGGGGTTTGCTGCAGTCTGGTTTTTTACACCATCCACACCTACCTGCCTCCTTTCTTTCTTTCTTTTTTTCTTTTCTTTCCTTCCTTTCTTTTCTTACTTCCAGGTTAAGCGAACTCTCTTCATCAATGGGATCTCAAAATATGCTGAGCCAGAGAAGATCAAGAAGCATTTTGAGTGAGTTTCGCTGTGTCCCCAAAGACTGCTCCATAACAGGGAGTAGAGTAGTGCTAGTTTTACCTGGAATAGCAATAATAGAGAACGCTAGGCAAAATTGGCGAATGCCTTTATTTTGGGCCTCTTGCTGTTATTTTTCTGCTAAATTTTTACCTGAATGTGCAGTATCCTTGGTTTTGTGCCTTGGGATATGCCCAGCTATCTCTTGCGGAGCCATAGGGGGTCAGTGTAGTAAGCAGTGGACAGGACATGTCCTGAGATGTGGCCTAGTTCAGAGATGAGATACAGGCAGGAGGCGCTCAAGCAGTTCCTATGGGATGTTGTGCTGCTGCCCTGATCACAGTCCCTGTAGAAGGTATATAGTTGTAACAAAAAAATTAAGTTCCTCTTCTGTCAGAATCTCAATGAACTCTCAGGGCCATGTTTAGAAGCACCATGGGTAGAAGAGAAATTCCTTTAACCTTTGTGGACCATTCTGCCTCTTTCTGACCCCAAGCCTGTGAAAGCAGAGAGGGAGTGTAGGCTCAGAGAGGCTACAGAGCAAAAGTCCAGAGAGGCTCCTTGTGCCAAAGGCCAGAGGATATAGCGTTTGCCCCACGTGTTGGTTCTGCTAAAAGGGTAGAGAGCCTGCAGACTCTCCTGCAAACTCTTGGTATGTGTCATGACACTCAGCCCAGGACACTGTTCTTGGGGCAGGAGAGAAGTCCTGGATTTTCTTGAGAGCACGGCCTTTGGAGCCAGGTGTGATAAACTGGTGCTTCTCATCCACAGGGAGGCCTATGCCAACTGCACTGTCCTGGAGGCCCGTCCCTGCTATGATGTGGCCCGGCTGATGTTCCTGGATGCAGAGAGGTAACTCCTAGTTTGGGAAAGAAGGCAGAGTGGGCTAATGTTGCTGGCTCCCTCACAATTCTGGTGCCACAGAGCTTTTCTGAGCCTTCCTTCCCTTCTGCTCTCCTGTTTCAGGAAGAAAGCTGAGCGCGGGCGAATCTACTTCACCAACCTGAAGAGCAAGACCAGCCACACAAGCATGATCAACCCCAAGCCCTGCGGCCACCTGTGCTGCTGTGTCATTAGGGGCTGCGAGGAGGTAGGGGAAAGCTGGAGGTATTGAGCAGGTGGAGCACATGGTGGCTTTGGTTGCCCGGATCATCTCCCCTCTGACCTCTGTCCTCCTGCTCAGGTGGAGGCCATCGAGTACTATACCAAGCTGGAGGAGAAGCTCAAAGACGATTACAAGCGGGAGAAGGAGAAAGTGAATGAAAAGCCTCTGGGGATGGCCTTTGTCACCTTCCACAACGAGACTATCACAGCCATGTGAGTGCAAAGGGTGCTGCCCTTGCCAAGAAGGTGACCTTTCCCAGCCATTGCCTTAAATCAGAGGAATGCCAGCACTAAGGCATCCCCTCAGCCTGTGCCTGCCAGCCATTTGCATCAGCATGTCCTTCTTTCTCTTCTTCAGAATCCTCAAAGATTTCAATGCTTGTAAGTGCCAGGGCTGTGCGTGCCGTGGGGAGCCCAGGGCCTCCTCCTGCAGTGAGTCCCTCCATGTCTCCAACTGGACTGTCAGCTATGCCCCTGACCCACAGAACATCTACTGGTGAGCAGCTCTGTGGGGCTGACTGGGAGGGGGAAAGCCTTGGGCTGGCACCCCAAGTGCTGTTCAGACAGGCTGGGCTTTGGCATGGTATTCTACCCTGTGCAGCCGTCCTGATGCCCTCCTTCTCCTTCCCAGGGAACACCTCTCCGTCCAGGGCTTCGTATGGTGGATTCGCTGCTTCGTGATTAATGTGATCCTCTTCATCTTACTCTTCTTCCTCACCACCCCTGCTATCATCATCACCACTATGGACAAATTCAATGTCACCAAGCCCGTGGAGTACCTCAATGTAAGGACTTTGGAAATGTGTACAGGATGGGTAGCATAGGAACCACCTCAAGGCACAACATCCCCCACAGGGCTGATAGGCAGAGAGATTGTCAGCATTCCCCATACTCTGTTGGCCTGACCATGAGGGAGGTGCCAAGCCTGCCCAGGGTACAGTGGCAGCCGCAGTGCTGGGGACTTGGCATCAGCAAAGGCAGCTGTACCTGTGGCTGGCACAAGAGCTGCAGCACCATGTAACACTGATTTCTTCTCTGCCTTGTTGCAGAATCCAATCATCACCCAGTTCTTCCCCACCCTGCTGCTGTGGTGTTTCTCGGCTCTTCTGCCCACCATTGTATACTACTCTGCCTTCTTTGAAGCACACTGGACCAGGTAAGAACAGCCAGCACCTGTTTTCAGTCATACCAGCAAGCTGCCTGGCTGCTAGACACTTCTCACTGATGTAAAGCTCCTTGGTGCATCCTTCTGCTTGAACTTCTCTTCTGTGATTCTGTCTTCCACACCTGGGGACTGCTGTGGACAGCTATTCTGCCAGTCTTTAGCTGCTGTTGTGCAGCATGGTTGTCTGAGCAGAGCTTTACATAGGTCTACAAGAAGAAAAAGCTGGGAAGAGTTGGGGCTGGTCACTGTGAGAAATGCTAGTAGAGAAGGAAGTCTTGGCTCAGGTGAGCAGGCAGGGGTGGCATGCCTGTACCCATGTGTAAGTCATAGCTTTTCCAAGGGAAAATTGTTTCAACTGCTCTAGCTTCTGGCTACAGGGAAGGTATTCAAAGTGCAGATCACTAGAAATGAGCTGCTTGTGAGGCATATTCCCCAAAGGACATGCAATGTAAGCTTTGTTTTCTGACCTCTGTTGCAGAGACTGATGGGGAGGTTGTCACCAGCTCTGAGGATTGCAGATCAAGGGAGATGATTGCACAGCCTGTGAGACAAGGGGGAAGGAACTGGGACTTGGTAACAGATTTCAGACATGCTGTAGGGAAAGGGGACATACTCATGTACCGGTAGTGGACAGGATGGGAATCAGATTAGAGATTGGGAAGTACTGATGAAAATCCCATAGGAGCACAGCTCATGGGGCTGGTGGGGTGACAGTGAAAGGCTAATGGCTTCCTCTCTACCCTCAGGTCTGGAGAGAATAGGACAACCATGCATAAGTGTTACACCTTCCTCATCTTCATGGTCTTGCTGTTGCCGTCGCTGGGCCTGAGCAGGTAGGGGTGCTGGGAAGGCGAATGCAGAGACCTGGAGCATGGGGAGGGTTGAGATGCACCCTTGCTTGTTCTCCTGTTATATGCATTACATTCTTTCCTCATTGCACTGGTGCCCTGGCCACCATCCCCTTGGGAAAATGTGTTTGGTTCTGGTTGGGGGGCACTGGCCAGACCATACATGTCTGGGTCTCCAGGACCTTACTGACTCAATCTGCAGATGCAGTGACATGTGCCATGGTGTTACAAATAATGCAGCAAAAGTTGGTGTGGCTGGTGGATGCATATGAAAAGTCCACTGGGGGTCTGCTGGTGAAGGAGATGCTCCCCACTTCTGTGCTCAGTGTGCACTCTGAATTTTGCACAAAGCTAGTGAATTCTCTATTTGAGTCAGAACTTGAGTAGGTTGCACTGGTTGGCTGGGTGGGATAGTGGGTGTGCAGCACTGCTCATCTGTTTGGATGTGAGCCCCAAATCTCCTGCACAGTTTATAGAATTGCCGAAACTGCATCACCTGCCAGCCATTGGTGTGGGCTTGCAGCACTGAACAGGGGCCAAGTAGGGGAACAGCACGAGGAAGAAAAAACTGGGGAGTGGATGCGGGACAGGAAACTCTCCCTGTGATAGTTTGTTCCTTACACACTGTGGGTGTAAAGCCCCAGGTCAAGCCACACTCTTCCCAGGTGACTGACTTACATTTAGACTCCAAGAGATTACACTCAACAGAACTCTTGCAGAGCCTTTAGTTCTTTAACACCTTGAATTCACATAAAGAGAATACACTACATGCATTTCCTGAGAGACTTCTTTTAATTTAGTGAGAAAATAGGCATTTTGGCAAAAGGTTTACAGGAGTAGCATACAACCAAGGAGAAGAATTTCACTCAAGCATCCAGCACACTACAACCACAAGTACAATATAACCCGTCAGTTTCAAGTTGCATGTAACCTTATAACTTAGGCAGGTTGGAAGATTTGCATTTTGACCATTAAAGAGACTGCCGGTCCTTCTGAGGAGTCAATCCCCCTGCTGTTGCCTCTGGAACTCTATATTCCACCGGTGCCAGAGGATGGGATGATTTTATATCGAAAAATCAAAATTTAGGAAAATGGGATTTGTTTCTCCTAAGGGAAATCTACCTTTAATCTCTTATTGGAGGGTATTTTGTGCCTAACCACATTCTTCTCTAGAGTCAGTCACCTGTTCCTTGCATGGATGTTGTGCCCAAACAGAGGAGAGAGAAAAATACTGATAGGATCAGGGCAAAGGGATAAGAATACACAAGCAGGAAGCTTTACATCCCTTTTTGAGTGCTACACTGTTTTGCTTTGTTTTGTTTTCCAGTGTCTGATTTACATAATTTCTGGTGACACATCCCAAGAGGGAACGTCAGAGCTTTTGATCCTTCTAGAGCAGCTTCCACATGTTTGCCATGTACATGTCTGTCTATTGCTGCTTCTGATGGTCCCTCTTTTCTTTTTGCCCTCCTATCCCACAGCTTGGATGTGTTTTTCCGCTGGTTGTTTGACAAAAAGTTCCTCGCTGAAGCCGCTGTGCGATTTGAGTAAGTGGAGTTGAGCAGAAAGACTTTCTTTACAATGGGGAATGGTTCTTGTTGGCACCCGAAGGTACTGGGGGCTCCCAGCTGCTACCCTGCAAGGAGGGAGCTCCTCTTGTAGCCTGCTCTTGCTGCACCTCCCCAGGTGTGTGTTCCTGCCAGACAATGGGGCTTTCTTTGTCAACTATGTCATCGCCTCTGCCTTCATCGGGAATGCCATGGATCTGCTGCGCATCCCTGGTTTGCTCATGTACATGATACGCCTCTGCCTGGCCCGCTCGGCGGCCGAGCGGAGGAACGTCAAACGAGTATGTACGGGGCTGAGGGGATGGGGTGTGGCCTGCACCCAGGGATGGGACTGCTGCAGTGGACCCTGATGGGGCTCGCCCAGTGGTGTGTGTAGAACTGGGTGTGTTACACATACCCACTCAGCTCCCAGGGTCCTGCTGATGGGTCTCCATTCCCTCTTGCAGCACCAAGCCTATGAGTTCCAGTTTGGAGCTGCTTACGCCTGGATGATGTGCGTCTTCACTGTGGTCATGACATACAGCATCACCTGCCCCATTATCGTCCCTTTTGGTAAATGATACCACTCTGCCTCCCTGTGTCAGAGACAGAGAGGAGGCAGGAAGGCTGATGTGGGGGAGATAGTCTCTGTCAGTCTAGGAAAGAAGCTGATTCCCCACTCTGCTGGCATCCTTCCCTTTCTCCTAGGGCTCATGTACATGCTGCTTAAGCACCTGGTGGACCGATACAACCTGTACTATGCTTACCTGCCTGCCAAGCTAGACAAGAAGATCCATTCAGGGGCTGTGAATCAGGTAGTGGCAGCCCCCATCCTCTGCCTCTTCTGGCTTCTTTTCTTCTCCACCGTGCGCATAGGTGAGCACTGGGCTGGGATGCCAGCCCTTGGCCTCCTAAAGAGCCACTTCCCTAGCCAGGCTCTGGTCCTGGCAGCCCCCAGCCACGGAGCACAGTCACAATCCCTCTGACACCACCACTTCGGTTTTCCTTTGTCCCAGGGTTCCTGGCCCCCACTTCCATGTTCACCTTTGTGGTCCTCGTGATCACCATTGTGATCTGTCTGTGTCACGTCTGCTTTGGGCACTTCAAATACCTCAGCGCTCACAACTACAAGGTGAGGCAGAATGCTGGGTGTGGGACACTCCTTCTTGAGAGGGCAGCTCAGCCTTAAAACAGCAGGGGCTCTGAGGGTGTCCCAGCCTACCCTTCAGCAGAGCCTTTCAGCCCTGGCATCACAGAGGACACAGTCACAAGGCTGTCCCTGCTGCCTGTGTGCTGCTCCTGAGGTGGGACAGCAAGCGTGTTGCCCTGGCAGTCTCTCAGTTTCTCCTTTCCTCTCCAGATCGACCACACAGAGGTGGATGCCATGGACAACAGGCAGAACGGGAGACCTGCTACCAATCTGCCAGCTCCTAAGTCAGCTGTGAGTCACTGTCCCCATCTCCATCCCCTGGCACATTCCTTACCTGGGTTTGGAAAGGGGGAGGTAACTCCCTGTCCAGGTACCTCACTCCTCACTTCTCATTTTTCTGAATCAGCACTTGGATCCTCCCAGTGAGGGTGGGAGGCAAGTGTTGGGCATTGTGCCCCTCACTTGCTCTGGGTGATGAAGTGTAACCCCACACACACACACCCCTTTCCCACTGCTCCTCAGATGCTGTGCGTTTACTTTCTGCCTCTCTCTCGGCTGTGACAGTGAATCCAGCTGGGTCAGTCTCCCTTCTCATTCTGCATCTTTGCACGCTTGCTCGCCAGCAACAGCCGTCACCCACCAGGCTGGTCCTAGTGCCAACGCAAAGGCATCTCCATGGGCATTGCCTTGAAGGCCGTGGAAGTGCTCTGGGGACTCTCCTCTCCCCTGTCCAACTCTCCAAGATCCCAGAGTTGTTTTCTGAACTTCTCCTTGGCTCACTGGCTCATTCCAACTGCTTCCTTCCATGAGGTTTTTGCAGTTGGGGTCTATACAGAGCTGCAGAGATGGGGTAAAGCAGACCCTCCTGCTTCCTCGGGAGAGCAGGGCTGGGGTGTGCACACATAATCCAGGCTTCTTCCTAATCTCCATATACCTAAGGGCAGCAACATATCACCAAAAGGAGAATCCCTATAGGAGGGATTCTGAGGCAGAGCCTCAGAAGAACATGTCTACTGGCAGAAAAGGCAGTACAGTTTTCCATGTGGGCTCCAAAGAGCCCAGCCCAGGTTCCCTGTCCCAGAATGCTGGGGTTTGGCACATCCAGTGTTGCAGAGCCAAGCCAGCCCCATTCTTATCCCCTCTCCTCATACATCCCATGGAGTCTGGACCCCTCTTCACTCCCCCGGCGTATCACCAAGCTCAGCCTCGTGCATGGTGCTTTGTGTGTTGTGCTCTGCTGCCAGGAGGAGCTCCCTAGACTGACCTGTGTTTCTGCTCTCTCCCCACCCTTCTCCTGCTCCATGCCGGACCCTGACAGAAGTACATCGCCCAAGTGCTGCAGGACTCCTCGCCAGAAGGTGAAGCAACAGAGTCGGAGGAGCAGGGATCGGAGCAGGGATCGCAGGATGAGGAGCTCATCAATGCCGATGGCATGAACGACACAGATTTCCAGTCGTGTGAGGACAGCCTGATAGAGAATGAGATCCACCAGTAGGGACCTCAAAGGGTGGGAGGGGAAGGAGGCCCAGGAGCAGGGCAGGCTGTGCACATGGAGACCTGGGGAGAGGCACCTGAGGGTGCTGGCCGCTGCCCTTACCCGCCCACCCCCCAGGGACACTGCCTTCAGTGAGGGCAGGGGCCCTGCTGCGAGCTCTCCATCTCCCTGCCCCTCCACCCCTCTGCCAGCCTGGCTGCTCAGCAGGCATGCTCTTTACTAGCTACCTTCTTCAACATGTCCCTGGACCCCAGAACCCTGGGGGCTTGAGAGGAAGGGGAACGAGACCTCCACAGTGCTGCCCTGGACCTGGAAGGCTGGGTGCTTTGTGGGAAGGGGCATAAGGGGAACATTTGAGGTCTTCTTAGCAGGCCACTTTGTCGCCTGTCATCCTGGTGAGAAACACTAATAATTTATTAGATTTGCAGGAAAGTGATAAACAAAAAACTCTAATCAGTGTATTGGAAACCCCACCTAGGGAAGGGGGTGGCTTTTGTTGCACCTTCTCCCTGTGCTTGTGTGTGCCCTTTCTCAACCCCTTGCAGTATCCACCTGGTGGGGCATGCCAGGAGCTGGTCCAGGCATGGGGTTGTTACAGACTTCTCCCTCACCACAGGGGTGGTAATAGCCTGGCTTCATGGTCAAGGGTGACATCATCCCAGGTAAGGGATGCAGGGTTGGCATGAGTTAGGCAACCCCCCACAGGATGAGGGGTGCTGAGGGCATTTCTTATGGGCAGCAGGAGGCGCAGGCAGCCTCTCCCCCAGGTCCTGTCTCCTCCTCCCCCAGGTGCACAGGCGGGGGATTGCAGCATCATGTTAAATGGCATTTTTCTTTGCACATTTTACTCCTCTTTCAAAGAAATCAACTTGACCCCCATGTGGTACTGCAGCCTCCCTTTGCTGCCCTGTGTCTACACAGCAGGGTCAGGCTTGGGGTGGAGGGGCTGTGATGGGGGTCTCCTGGGTGCTAGGGAGAGGGGAGAAAGGGTCTCAGACTGCAGACCCTCAACATGCTGTGAGGTCAGCACTGCCTGGTTGTCATAGGGCCCCATGGGCTGCCTTCCTTGAGCTGCTGCAGGGTCTTCCCCCAGCTGAGGTGGTCAAAGAGGGAGGGAGCCCTGGGAAAGGAGCCCTTGGGAGCCCTCTCCAACCAAGACCACCATCTTCAGGAGCACAAAAGCCTCAGTGGGCTGTGCTGACTTTCTTCACCTGCCCTGACTGGTGTAGGCTCTCCTGCCGTCACCCAGCCAGAGAGGGGGGCTGTTCCTCTCCTACCTCTGCCCTTGCCCCCTCCCTGTTGATAGCTTTGTCCCAGAGGCAGGCAGAGAACAGGATGGATGGGAGAGGTGGACTGGAGCCCCTGGCACCTGCAGGGAGGACTGACCCTGTTTAAAGGCTCTTTGTGAGGTCTTTTGTGGTCAGGATCAGTTGCCCTCAATTGCTTTCCCCTTCCCCTTGTGTAAAATGTAAAGGAAAATAATAAATCCCCATGCTATTTAGCTATATTTATTTCCCTCAACCCTGCCACCATCCTGTTTGGTGCTCATTGCAGACACTATCACCCTCCCTTTGCCTGTCATCTGTGGGTGCTGCACCAGCTCGCTGGGGCAGTGCCCTCCAGGGCTTCATGGGGCTGGGTGAAAGTGGACAGTCATTTACTTTTTCTATCACCCATGCTGGCCCTGGAGCTCCAAGCACTTTAATAGGCCTGAACAAGTGAAATGTCAGCACTGCCCACCTCAGCTGCCGGGAAGGGTGGTCACATCCCATGGCTTTTTTCCCTCCTTGCTCCCCACTAGAGGAAGGGAGCCAGACACACAGAGAGCATGTGGGGGCTGTTACAAGGAGGATGTAGCTGACTTTCCTGTATGCCTCCTCTATAAGAATCCCAGGCCCAGAGGAAAGGGGATGGAGGGGAGGAGATGTGGGTCTTCAGTGCATGGGGAGGGCAGGCCACCCCAGCTCCTAGGGCTCAGCTGGTGCTGGAGCACACGTGGGTGCGAAGGAGCATGGTGAGAGTCACCCATCCCCTCCAGCTATTGGCTAGGAATGAAATGAGCATGTGAGCTGATTACTCGCGGTCCACTCTCAGGCTGGGGCAGGGGGGATGTTGATCCTGCTTCCCTGTTCTTGCACCCACCTACTGCCCTTGCCTCTGGTCCAGCAGGTGGGCTGGGATGCTCTGGTCTCTGTAGGTACGGCTATGGCCCGGGGCTGCCTCTGCGCCTGTCGGGGCTCTGCCCGTGCAGAGCTGCGTGTTCTGAGTGGCACTGTCTGTGTAGAGATGTGTATAATACCCTGTATATATTTGTGTACAAAAGAAAAAAGGAAAAAAAGGAGCTATTGTTCTTGAAGTCTTTTCTTTGTGGAACGGGTTGGGGGCTGGGACCTGGGAGGAGAGGACCCCAGCTGCAGCAGGGGCTGCAGGAGCATGTGTGGTGCAAAAGGAGTGAGGGATCATGTGTGAGCACAAGCACTGCCCTGCTGCCAAGAATCCAGCCCTGGATCACAGGCACTCCTGGCACAAGTGAGTTTTTCCTCTGGCTTGCAGAGGCATCACTGCGAAAAGCAGGTAGATGGGGAGCTGCATGCACTGAGGCTGGGATGGGGGAAGATGATTTGGGAATGGTGTGGTAGGGGAGTTTTGCTGGTAGCCTCGATAGCAAATGTCAGCCCACCTCTACAGTCCCAGTAGCAAGTTCCATGTCCACTCCTGCCATATCCATTCAGAAACTTAGACACCTGGTTTGGGTGGACAGCTAAGGCCTTTGGGAAAGGATGAGGGGTGCTAGACCTCTGGAGCGCAGCTTGGCTGGGAGCACTTTCCTGACATGTGACGCTGCTTGTAGGTCAGCCATCCCGAGTGCTGGGCCAGCCCCCAGAATGCTCCCTGCTGCTCTCTGTGCAGGCTGGATCCAGCATGCTTCCCGGGCAGCTGCTGCACGCTCATTACATTGTGTACAGTGGCTGTTGCTCGGAGAACAGCACAATGGAGAGGCGAGCGAGGCCTGGGGCGGGCTGCTGAGAGATGGACAAGTGACCCCAGCTCTCTTCTCACCTTGCCGTGTTCAAGCCCCATAGCTTCGTGTGCCAGTGGCGCGGCATCAGCAGGGGACAAAAGACTCTCCTCCTGGCAGCCCACAGCCAAAGGATAAGGAAGAGGCAATGCCTAAGAACAAAGAGAGCTGAAGACTGAAAGACAAACTGTGCCTGCTGCCGAGTCCCTGCAGCCATTGCTGCAAAGGGAAGCTTGAGGGAAGGAAACAATGAAATTGCACCGGTATTTGTGCAGGTGTTTTACGGAAACTGCTCCCAAGCACAGAGGGCAGGATGCAGGACAGCCTTTGTGACAGGATTATGTAGGAGCTGTCTCCTGCTCCAGGAATCAGCTGTGAAAGCAGCTTTGGAGGCCACTGAGGGGTAATAAGGGCAGGAGATAAACAGGAGAATGGGGTCACAACAAGGAGGGGCAGTGTCCTGGGTGGAGCTGAGCAGGCACAGTGGTCAGTGGTGGTCCAGGCCAGAGAAAAAGCTGGAAGAACTGTTTGGGCACAAGTCCAAAGGAGGAACAAGCACAGGCAATGTACTTGTTCCTGCCCCAGCCTCTTGCTCCTTGTCTGAAAGCACGGTGCTGCCTGCAGCTCCATGCAGAGCTGGAGGGTGACCCCAGCAGGGAACCCCCTATGTCTCCAGCCTGCAGGCACTGACACAGCTGCCTTTGGCTGAGGAAGAGAGGGAGCAGCCCCTGCAACAACCCAGAGCAGGGCACTCCAGAGCCTCCTTTACACCAGGGTGCGCAGAATAACCTGCCTGTGACAGGCTCTCCCAGGTAGGGATGGGACAGGGCAGCTCTGGTTGGTGCTGGCCAGGACTGCAGTGGCCCCTTTTGGATGTGGCAGCAGGACCATGCTACAGCCAGTTTTATATGTCCCAGTTGCCTTTCCCACAGGCAAGGGACACAGCTCCTATACCCGTGTGCAACCTGCTCCCTGCTTAGCAAGGATTTATTTATCCCCTGGAGCAAGGCACAGTGAGTTAGGAAGCAGGTGCTGTGTGAAGCCTGGACTCCCACAGGCTCAATGCCAGCTGCTGCAGTGAGGCTGTACGGGCACGGCCTCCCCAGCTGCAAGCAGGCACCAGGGGAGGAGAAGGAGCCCCATGGTTGCCGGGATCATCCTGTCCAGCCCTGGCAGCAGAAGGATGGCAGTGCAGAGCTTCTTTCCTTGGGACGAGGCTGAACTGAGCTGGTCAGGCCAGGCCAGGCCATGCTAGACATGCTGTGCTGAGCCACACCAGGCCGAGCTGTGCCATGCCATGCCAGAGAGAGCCATGTTGCACCACACAGGGCTGCAGAGTGCTGTGCCAAGCCCTGCTGTGGCCATGCCCACTGGTAACAGCACCACCCAGCATTGCTGCACCATGAGTCACAGAGGGCATGCAGGGGCAGCCCCTCTGCGGGAAGCCACAGGGCACGGGGACCTCCCTGCTGGCACTCGGCAACAGGGAGCAGCTGGTGGGATGGGTACCATGGCTGGTGGGGAAGCCAGGGCAGCTGGTGTCAGGGTTGCCAGCCATGAGTCCCTGGGCTTGTAAGGGTGAGGTGGTGCAGGCACAGCCTTCCCAGACATAAGGGAAGAAGAGGGACCCCACAGTGTGTGAAACCCATTGGGACCACCATAGTCAGCCATGGCACCAGAAGGTCAATAAGCCCTGGGACAAGGTGCAATAAAGAGCTCACCCAACTAAGCTGACTTGCCAGCAGTGTGGGGCAGTCATCCCCAAACCCATTCCTACGGGAAAGTTACTTCCTCTTCTCCTTCCAGGCGCGGTTTCTGTGTGCACCGAACACTTTACTCTGAATGGTGAAAGAAGCGGGCCCATCCCGGCGGTACCCTTCCATCCCCGGGAGCTGGGAGAGGGTGACAACAGACAGAACCGCACCAGCAGCCCCGATAAATCCCCTTCTAGTGTCTGTGAGCTGTCACTGCTCCTTTAATTCCCCCTCCCACCGCCCTCCCGTCTTTGCTCGCACATCCTGCCCACCGAAACTCCACCTTCCGCGGGGCCGTACCGAGCCGGGCTGGGCTGGGCCGGGCCGGGCCGAAGCGGGCAGGGCGGTGGCGGCGGCAGCTTCCGTAAGTCCATCCCCCCCATCCTCACCCTTATCCGACCCCGGCCCAGGGTTAAGTACCCGGGGCCCTCCCCACGGCCGGGCAGGTGGGGTTCCTCCGAACGCCCCCGCGGCGGTGGAACACTGCCCGCCCGGCGACTGGCCTCTCCCCCCTCCCCCGGCTGCTTCCTCTGTTCTCTAAGCTTCTCCAGGCTTGCCTGTCCCATCCCCTTTCTGTTCGTGGGGATTTTTACATTAGATGACGCATCCGCAGAGACCCAGTGGCTTCCCAGTCAGGGCGGCGGCGAGTAAACTGAGTACCGCGGCCACCCAGGATGCGCTGCCGACCCCAAAGCCAACGCCGCATCTCTTTGAAGGGGTGCGGGAACATAAAGGGAAGCTTGTGGGAAATTAGGATCTTTGTCTTCCGGAGGGCTGGCAAGGGCCTGAGAGCTGCTTGAGCCGTGTGGGACCCTATGGGCGGCAGTGGCTTCTTGCCCCGAGCTGAGTATGCGGCAGGATACTGTGTGTCAGGGCTGGCTTGAGGAAGGGAACTTCCCGCTTCCTCTGATCTGCAAGAGCAGCTGACAAAACAGAGGTCTGCAGAGATTTTTGGCTGGACTTCAGCAGTGATTTTGCGCAGGGGTTTTGCATTATGCGCTAAGGTGCATGAGGTATTGAGACCCTGCAGGTACCAGCATATCTTTCTGCTCCCAGCTGGGAGGGATCAGAAGTACTTCCAGTACTGGAAAGCATCCTATTGTAGTTGGATGTCATCTGCTGTGGAAAACTGCCCTGGGGGCTTGGCTTTTCTCATCGCACCCCTTCCTCCTCCACGGAGGACCTGCAGTGTCCATCAGCATCATCCTGAGGAGGTGTCAGCAGCCAATCCTGTCGTTTAAGGCCCCATGTGGTTCCTCTCCCATTCTGGGTTCTGAAATGCTTTTCCTTGCTCTGCGCTTGCGTGACCTCCGTCTGCCGCTGAGCACAGCCTTCCGAGTATTTTGAGCCACAGATCTAAGAATAACTTGTACAGTGCCCGTGTCGGCACACAGCTCCCTATGTCCGCGGCCATGGCCCGTCCTGGTAGGTAGGGTGGGAGAGGGTGGGAGAGGGTGCAGGGAGTCTGTCAGGGGGTGCGGGCAGGGGAAGTTCCCTGGCCCTCAGCAGGCTATGTTGTGAGTGCCGGGGAGGTGGCAAGGTGGGAACTGGAGGCAGTGTGAGTGCCTGCACTTGAGTTTTCTTCTCCTGCAGCCATTCCTGGGCTTTGGGCAGCACCTGGAGAAGCTATTGGACTGGAGAAGCTATTCCACCAGCTCTGCAGGCAATGAGTGCCTTGCTGCTGGAGAAACTGCCAGGGTGTTTGGCTGCGGAGCAGGAGCTGGAGGGAGGAGCTCCATTGATTTGGGGCCACTGTAGAGGAGAGAAGGGCTGGCGCCGCCTTGGAGAAGGATAGTGGGTTTAGAGCATCCCAGGGCAGACGGAATGATGGGGAAGACTAGATTTTTCTTCTGAAAAGCTTCTGGCTAGGGCAGCCCCATGAGTTAGGAGCCAGAGTTATGCCCTATGCATGTGCCAAGAGCTTTTCACTGTTCCCTGCCTTCCCTTAGCTATCATAGCACTTCAGGACAAGGAAAACCACTTCTTCAGAGCAAGGCTGTGCCCCACTCCCCTGGGACTAGGTGCTAGGGAGGCTGCTGGCCAGCCCCGGCATCTGAGCTGGCTGCTCTGAGTGGGTTGCTGACTCCAGGGTTATTTACCCAAGGACTGCTCCACTCCCTCACAGGGAGAAACCTCTGAAGAATTCAGCACCAGCCCTGCCAAGCAGGAGCTGAGATGGCTGGGGAGTGTGGCACATTGAGCTGCAGATGCAGGTGGGCTGATGGTGGTGGCACCTTCCCCATGGCCCTGCTGCAGGTGACACTGCTTGCATGGGGGCTTGGACCAGACGGCCCCTGGAGGCCCCTTCCATCCTGGGCGGTGCAGTGGGTGGAACGCCGGCTGCTGTCATGGTGCCTGGACAGGGCTGATGGCAGCTGGGCGCTGGGAGAGGAGTTGGGACTTGCCGCCACAGCGGTGGGGCAGGGCTGCAGGGCCAGACATGCCTGGCAGCTGTGTCATTGCTGGTTTGAAGCGCCTGGCCGTGAGCTACTGGTTAAACCCCCGGGGAGGAAGGCCAGGGCAGGGACCGGTGCGGTGTGGGGGCTCTGCGGTGTATGCCCTGCCCCAGTCTCCTGCTGCCGGGGTGCCCCGCTGCATCTCACATCCCTTCCCGGTGTCTCCCAGCAGGCTGCTCCGCTGGCCCTCGACGAGCCTTGAATCATCCTGCCTGCGTGTGTGTGTGCCGGGAAGGGCCGTCCCACCTCTTCCTTCCCTGTTCTCCTCCGGCCCCATAGATAGAGCTATCTGCGCCCCGCTGGGCTCCTCCTTAGCCGGCCCTATTGACTCAGTGCTCAGGCAGCTGGGGCGGGTTTCGAAGGAGAGGGAGAGGCGCCCGGGGCTGGGAGAAGCTGCGGGCGGCTGCTTACGCCCTCCCGGGTGAGGAGGAGCCGGGACTAGGGAAGGACCCGGAAAGCTGCGCCGGGAGGAGAGGCTGGCGGGGGCGGGAAGAGCCTGAAATTCCTCCGGGCTCAGTCTTCTGGGCTCAGCAGCAGGGACGGGACAGGACGGGAGATCCGTGACCTAGCTGCTGGTGTGCTACTTCCTCCTAGCCAGCCCTCAACACCGCTCTGCTTCCTTGGCGTCCCCTAAAGACAGCAGGACTGTGATGGCCAGGCTGGAGGACAGGGCTCAAAACGGGGCTGCTTTAGGGAATGGGGTCGGGGGAGGTTTCCCTGGTGCGTGTGCCCACCCCGGGGTGCTCTGTGTGCCACTGGGCTCACTGACCCAGGGCACTGGTGATGGAGAAGGTCCCTGCTGTGAGGCTAGTGGGGTACTGGGGATCCAGCCTTCAAGCCTGGCTCTGTGAGGTGGCTGATGTCCCCAGGGGAGTGCAAGGTACCAAGCTCTGCCTCAGCCTGGCCATGCCCGTTCTGTTGCAGGGAGTGGGGCTGAAGGCAGTGCTGCAGGTGCCTGGCCATGATGCCCTTTGGAGGGATGGCTGCCCGTCTACAGAGAGACCGCCTGAGAGCTGAGGGGCTTGGCCAGCACAACAACGCCATCAAGTACCTCAACCAGGACTATGAGGCCCTCAAGCAGCAATGCATTGAGAGCGGCACCCTCTTCAGGGATCCCCAGTTCCCAGCTGGCCCCACTGCCCTTGGATTCAAGGAGCTGGGGCCTCATTCCAGCAAGACACGGGGGGTGGAGTGGAAGCGTCCGTCGGTAAGTTCTGGGCTTGCTTCTCAGGCTGGGCTGGCATCTCTGCCCTGCATGTCTGCACTGACATGGTGTGCTGATCTGCAGCCTGGCCCTGGCTGGCTCCCCTCAGTGCTCAAAGTGCCTGGAGTGCTGCTTAGCTTCCCTTCCTAAGCTCCCGGAGCAATGCCCTGTGGGTGTCTGCTCAGAAGAGCATTGTGCCTAGCAGGCCCAGCTTCCTCTGCACAGCAGACTGTGGGCTCAAAAATAGGTGGGCTCTGTTGTTGCTTCTAGGTGTCATGGCATGGATGTGTCACCCTCAGTGACTGGGGCTTTTGAGAGCATATATCCCCTGGTGCCATGAGTGCAAGGGGAACATCATTTGTTTATCCAGCCTTGTCTTCCCATGGCTACAGTAGAAGATCCTGCCTTGCCTTACTATGATGGCCTTGGAATTGCAGTCAAGCAGCCTTCCCTAGTAGAGGGCATATGGGGTGCCATGGTATATGGCAGGGACCATATAAAATTTCTCCCGAGTCAGAGCTGCAGTGGGTGCCAGCCCTGCTGAAGCCCAGACCCTGCCGTACTCCAGCACCAGCATCTGATCCTGTTCTTCTGCAGGAATTAGTGGATGACCCTCAGTTCATCGTTGGTGGTGCAACCCGGACGGACATCTGCCAGGGGGCTCTGGGTGAGTGTTTGAGCTCTGTCCCTGGACCTTGGTCTGGGAGAGTAGTGACTGGGGAGGGTTGAATGGCTGGCTCAACTTTCCATTTAGTGCACTGGAAAATGGAAGGTGTGGGACATCCTGTGCCTCCTGCTGGCTCTAGGTTAAGGCTCCACGAAAATGGGTTGATGTCTGCACAGCTTGACCATGCTGAGGTCAGGCAAGATGATGGGTGGATCCATGCCTGACGTGCTGACAACAATGCCAGGAGCTGCTCCAAAGAGCTCCCTGCTTTGGTGAATGATGAGGGGTGGCAGCTGGATGGCAGTAACAAATTGAGGTGAGGATGTGGTGGTTGTGACAAAGTGGTTGCAAAGCAATGCAGTCTGGCAGAAGGGAATTGAGAGCTATTGAGTACAAGTGATGATTTGTCCACACTCCAGAGGTGGACTCCAGGGATGTCTCTCAAGGCAAAGGCACTGAGACAAGGAGAGAAATGTTAATGGGCTATGTAGGCTGGCAGAGTGGTCATTGGAAACAGATCTTGGTACCACCGAGAGTGTTGTCCTGATTGGGATCACTTGATTGGCAGTATCATATACCTAACCACACATAGCATGCTGGTTTCAGGGCTGACCTTTTAATGCATACAGTAATTAGGACAAATTTGAGGTGGTAACTGGAGCACATAACAGCCCAGAGCACTGTGGTAGTGTTCAACTGGTCATTAAAAAATCTGAAACTCCATTTTGTCAAACCACAGCCCAGTTACAGGTTATCCAGGCTCAAGGCTAAGGTGTGAAAGGCTTCAAAGGCAAAAGAGAAATAGGAATCAAGGGAAAGAATTTAAAGCGTAGTGCTGGCCTGGAGCAGCACTTGTGGTTAAGAGCACTTGGAAGGAAAAGGGCGGTGGCATTGCTTGCAATTGAGAAGCTGAGACAGCAGCATTAACCCTCTTGCTTGATAAAATGGCTTTTTAAATGCAAAGTGTAATTCCACTGCAGAATTTGCTGTCTGAGATATGGAGGGCAGTCATATGAATGAGTTCCAGGAGGGTCTAGATATATGGCTGCAGGAAGGGGCTGTTGGAGCTGACTATGTGGTGTTCTGGACACAGGCTCCAGGTCAGGGAAGATTGTTCCATGTTGCCTTTAGCTAATACTCTCTGAGGGCAGGATGAGCAAGCCTGCCTGTGTGTGCTCTGTTTGCTGGACCCTCTCTGGTTTTCCCACATTCTTTTTGATCTGGGGAACTCCAAACATTTGCAAGGAGAGCACAACATGGGCTCCTAAACATCCATTGCCTACTCTCCCAGATATAGAGGTGATGGCTGCTCACACTGACTTCCTCTCCTTCCCCAGGTGACTGCTGGCTGCTGGCTGCCATTGGCTCCCTCACGCTCAATGAGGAGCTTCTGCACCGTGTGGTGCCCCATGGACAGAGCTTCCAGGAGGACTACGCTGGCATCTTCCACTTCCAGGTGGGCTGGGGGCTCCTGGCCCTCCACAGCTGGTGGGCTGGGGTGGAAGGGAGGGTGGTGGGTTGAGGGCATCCCTCTGGGATAGGGATGAGCAAGCATGTGATGCTCCGAGCTCACCCCACTCTCTCCTCACCCTCCAGATCTGGCAATTTGGTGAGTGGGTGGATGTGGTGGTGGATGACCAGCTGCCCACCAAGGATGGAGAGCTCCTGTTTGTCCACTCAGCGGAGTGCACCGAATTCTGGAGTGCTCTGCTGGAGAAGGCCTATGCCAAGTGGGTACCCCTGTGGTGGGCATGTGGGCGGGGGGGGGGACAGGGCACCTCACTGTGCAGGGCAGAGGGAAGGGAGTCTCTTCTGTTGCTGGCCCTGCTTGTGCTGGGTGCCTGAGGAGCAGCAGCGTGCTGCCTCCTTGTCTCCTCACGTGCCCCTGTCACCGCTCAGGCTGAACGGCTGCTACGAGTCGCTCTCAGGGGGCAGCACCACCGAAGGCTTCGAGGACTTCACGGGCGGCGTGGCAGAGATGTACGACCTGAAGCGACCGCCGCGCAACATGGGCCACATCATCCGCAAGGCGCTGGAGAGGGGGTCCCTGCTGGGCTGCTCCATCGACGTAAGTGGTGCACTGGGATGAGCTGGGGTTCTGCCACTGCAGCGGCCAAAGTGAGGCCTCACAGCCCAAGGTTGTATCAGCAGTCCCCTCACTGGGAGGTTACTTCTTCCCCGTCTTAGCAGAGCACCCTTTCCAGAGCCAGTGTGGCAGCCCTGGGGCACAGCATGTGATGCTGCAGCCTGGTTGCTGTGAACGGGCTCCTTGGGTGGTTCCCTGATGGATCTTCAGGATCCTCTGGCAGGGAAACTTCTTTAAATTGTCCTCAGCCAGAAGAGCCAGAAGTCCTTGAGCACAGGGAGCTGCTCCCTGCTACTTCTCTTTGCAAGGGGAATTCTCCACACAGTGGAGGGAAGGGGTAGGGATAGGACTACATTATTTAATCGTGTTGACTTGAGCTTGCACATTCTCCTCAGATCACAAGCGCCTTCGATATGGAAGCAGTGACCTTCAAGAAGCTGGTGAAGGGCCATGCCTATTCTGTCACAGCCTTCAGAGACGTGAGTTAGCTAGATTAGACTTTGTGATAACATAGCCTGGACAGTGGAATGGGCTCAACCTCCTGTGTCTGGTGTCTGGCAGGTGAACTACCGGGGTCAGCAGGAACAACTCATCCGCATCAGGAATCCCTGGGGTCAGGTGGAGTGGACTGGAGCCTGGAGTGATGGGTAAGCAGGACAGAAAGGGTGCCAGTCTTCCACTGGCAGGCCAGCAAGCCCTGTGCACAGAGCAATTCAGCACGTGGCATGCTGAGGGGAACTTGGCAGCATGCAGTACCCTTCACATTGGAAAGGGGAGAAGTTAAGGGTCAGCTCCAAAGTGCTCTCAATTCACCTCGAGGAGTCCTCATCTAATTTTCTCTCTCCTGCTGTTCCAGCTCCTCTGAATGGAACAACATTGACCCTGATGAAAGGGAAGAGCTGCAGCTGAAGATGGAGGATGGAGAGTTCTGGTGAGTGCCGGGGCAAAGTGCTTCTCTATGTCAGCAGCCAGCCTGGGAAGGAGCAGAGGAGCTGGGAAGAGATCCTGCGGTCATGCTTCACCTGAAGCGCATGACCTGCCTTTATGAGCTGGCTTTCCAGCACTGGAGAGCTTGCCAGTGTTTTCTCATCTGATCTAGTTAATAATTTTCCTCCTTTCAAGGAAATTCAGCCCAACTAAATGCAATATAAACATCTAGGAAGGGTAAACATCCCTTCTTTCCTAAACCTAGCAGAAGGCTTTAAATAAGCTATCACTGTTTAGGGTAAAAGATCTTACTGTCACTTAATTATCCCCAAATCTTGGCTGGGTCCAGGGCTGCTTGTGCTGTCCTCCCTCCCCACAGCAGTGCCCTGGCCTCATCCCCTACCTGCCTCCTGCAGGATGTCTTTCCGGGACTTCATGAGAGAGTTCTCCAGGCTGGAGATCTGCAACCTGACCCCTGATGCACTCACCAAGGACGAGCTCAGCAGATGGCACACACAGGTGTTTGAGGGCACGTGGCGCCGGGGAAGCACTGCTGGGGGCTGCAGGAATCACCCAGGTACCTCTGGCCTCCACGTCTCTGCTCTTGGCAGCGTGATGAAGCCAAGTGTCTCATCCACACATCCTCTTCCTGTCAGCCACATTCTGGATCAACCCCCAGTTCAAGATCAAGTTGCTGGAAGAAGATGATGACCCTGGGGATGATGAGGTGGCCTGCAGCTTCCTGGTGGCTCTGATGCAGAAGCACCGGCGGCGGGAGCGGCGGGTGGGAGGCGACATGCACACCATCGGCTTTGCTGTCTATGAGGTAACCCCTGCCAGTCCCAATGCCACTTCCCTGGGACAGGCTCAGCCCTGCCAGTCCCACCTCAACCCCAGTCCTCAAGGAAACCTTTTCCACCTGCCTTGACCAGTCTATGAGTTAATATTCCCTATCCTGTGCTCCCTGCAGCTGTAAGGGATGGGGCAGATACTGGGACTCTGATTTTTTCCTCCTTTTCTCTCCTCTGCAGGTTCCTGAGGAGGTATGTCCTGAGCTGCTGGAGCCTGCCCCCTCTTGGAGGGGATCCCAAGAGTGGACAGGAATGGGTGGATGCACCCACTGCCATGGGCAGTGGCTAGGGTGCTAGTGGGTGCTGGGCACCTCCATGTGGGAGGGAGGGATGGCTCCTACTGGGATGGGCAGGACAGGGATGTCCTGCCTGACAGGGGCTGGCATTGGCCCCACCGCTCCCCGTGGGTGCTCCCCATTGTGGGGCTGTGATCCACAAGCGCATTCCTTCCCCCAGGCCCAAGGCACCCAGAACGTGCACTTGAAGAAGGACTTCTTCCTGCGAAACCAGTCACGGGCACGCTCTGAGACCTTCATCAACCTGCGGGAGGTGAGCAACCAGATCCGTCTGCCCCCCGGCGAGTACATCGTCGTGCCCTCCACCTTCGAGCCACACAAGGAGGCCGACTTCGTCCTGCGGGTCTTCACCGAGAAGCAGTCTGACACAGCGTGAGTCCCTGCATGGGAGGGGACACCCTGTATCGGGGGGGGGGGGGGGTGTTTCCCCGCTGCAGGCAGCCTGCTGGCTGGGGACCCTGCTCATCGCTTTGTTTTTCTCCTTTCTGCCCCAGGGAGCTGGATGAGGAGATCTCAGCAGACCTGGCAGATGAGGTAGGAGCTGCCACTTTGGTTCAGCTGGTGCTAAGGCTCTGGGGCTTGGGAGGGGGAGCTGCAGGCAGGAGGTGGCTGTCTGAATTTGGGATATCATTGTGGCTAGAGAGGGGCTGGCAGGGTCAGGGCAACAGGGATGTGAAGATTAACAAAGATGAGAAGAACAAGGAAGAGCTTCCTTTTTCCAGTTGGGGTTTACTGAGCTTGGGAGGCAGGGCAGAGCCTGGGTTTGACCACTAACCTCTTCCTTCTGACCTGTGTCACCCCAGGAGGAAATAACTGAGGATGACATAGAAGATGGCTTCAAGAACATGTTCCAGCAGCTGGCAGGAGAGGTGGGTATGGCTGTGCCAAGCTCTTGGAGGCCCTGCCCGGGGGAGGGGATGAGATGGGATCCCTAGCCATGGGAGTTCCAGCCCAGTCCACAGTCACTCAGTCCCATCCTGCAGACGGGTCCATTTCTGCCACAGCTCAGCCCAGCTGCCCTCAGGGGTGGTGTGACAGGGGCAGATTTGGGGAAGAGGCATCCAGCTGTGACCCAAACTCTTCTGGGCACGCAAAAAATGTAATTGCACCTTCATGTTTTGTGATTAAGGCAGAGATGTTTAGACGGGAGGGGGGGAATGGCCACAAGTGGGGTGGAGAGCAAGTAAGGGGTGATGCTAATTCTGCTCCTGTTACAGGACATGGAAATCAGCGTCTTTGAGCTCCGGACTATTCTGAACAGAGTCATTGCTAGACGTAAGCATTGCCCTTCCCACCTCCTGCTCCCTGTGCCCTGGGCCTGCTCAGCAGGTGGGGTTTTGGTTCATGTGCTCAACCTCCTCCTTCCTCCTCAGACAAAGATCTGAAGACAGATGGGTTCAGTGTGGACTCCTGCCGCAACATGGTCAACCTGATGGATGTATTCTCTTGGTGCTGTGGGCAGGGGCCAACTTCTCTGGTGCTCAGCCTGCTGCTTGCCAGCAGCGAGTCTTCTCTGTGGGAATTGAGGCTTGGCTCTCCAGCCATGCTGAGGCTGTTCAACGGGGGGAAGACAGGAAAGGGTCCTTATGGCTTCAGGGCCACCACACCACCCCTTGGCTTTAGCAGCAGGTTTTTTTGGGAAAAAAAAAAAGGGCCATGAGTTCCCCTGCTTGCTTGGGTCCTGGCTCTGCCACCACCAGAAGCCCAGCCCACTCATGCCTTCTACTTTCCCTGCCAGGAGGAAGCTCCCTGTGCTTCCCTTTACATGGGCTCCCCAGCCTGATGTGTTATCATGCCACCCAGCCTTTGAGGCACTCCTGGAAGGGAATGAGGACTCTTGGGCTTCTTTCCCCTAAACCATCCTGTCCAGCTGTTGAGGATGAGAGATGTAGAGTGACAGGAGCCATGGCCTGTGTCATGCTTGCACAAGGACATGCAGCTGAGGGGTCAGGCAAGGACAGAGGAGCACCTCCAAGCCCTTCTCCCGCCTGGCCTTACAACAGCCCTTTTTGCTGCAGGCCAACCCAGTTTTGCTCCGAGGACAGCATAGTGATGGGCTTCCTATAGCAGCAGCACAGTTGCTCCCAGGGAGTGGTATGACAGGTAGTGCAAGCATTGCCCTTTCCCTGTTGGGTTGCAGGCTCTGATCTTGCCAGTGCTGCAGGACAGAGAGGGGAAGCTGGAGGGAATATTGGGCAGGCCAACCATGGCCAGGCTTTTCTTGCCTCAAGTGGCTGGAATCTGATGGCTTTGTCTTTGCACCACTCCCTTTGCTGGCTGCTTTCTCCTTGACCCTCTGCTCCCCAGAAAGATGGCAGTGCCCGCCTCGGGCTGGTGGAATTCCAGATCCTGTGGAACAAGATCCGGAGCTGGCTGGTGAGAAGGAGAGGGGGCATGGTGCACTGCACAGGGGTAGCTCCCCTCCTGAGGCAGCAGGGTGAGGGGACAGCCAGGCTGGAGGCCACAGGAGAGCCTGTCTTTCATGTCCTCTGTGATGCTTTTGCAGACAATCTTCCGCCAGCACGACCTGGATAAGTCTGGCACCATGAGCTCCTATGAGATGCGCATGGCTCTGGAGTCTGCAGGTAGGTCTGGGGAAGGATGGGGCTGGGATGAGGGCTGGGTAAGGGGCTCCTGCTGTCAGAGTCCTGTCCTAAGTAACTGGAGAAGAGTGTAACTAGCCTATACTGCATGCTTGGAACCAACCTGCTGTAGTGAGATGTGGCCCATGTATGCACCAGGCTCTCTCCATCCCAGCTGTGCCAAGTGCTGGAGACTCAGAGTTAGGGACGCATGCAAGGTGGTCCCAGCCTCTGTCCTCCTCTGACCTGCAGAATCCCATCCTGGCGAAGCAGAGGCCTGAGGTGGATCAGTGAGCTAACCAGTCATATGGCTGCAGGGGGAGCATCCCCTCTTCCTGTTGAGGCTGGACACGGTGCCTTTCCTTGGGTGGGTTGGTAGACCCTTTGTGTGGGTGCGTGGACTTTGACAATTACACCCTCCTCTCCTGCGGGGGTCCTGACTTCTCTCTGCCTTGCAGGTTTCAAGCTGAACAACAAGCTGCATCAGGTGGTGGTGGCCCGCTATGCAGATGATAACATGGGTGTGGACTTTGACAACTTTGTCTGCTGCCTTGTGAAGCTGGAGGCCATGTTCAGTGAGTGATGGCCCTGGGGCAGGGAGGGCAGGAACAGAGGGATGTGTTGCTCACCGTGCTCTTGTGTCCCTGCAGGGTTCTTCCGCAGTATGGACCCTGATGGCACTGGGACCGCTGTCATGAACCTCGCTGAGGTGAGAGCTCAGCCTAGTGGAAGGTGGGGTGGGAAACAAGGGGACAAGGCATTAGGGTGAATGGGGCACCTGGGGTGGGTGGTAGAAAACCCTCCAGCCCCTCGGGTAGGGCAAGAACCCATAAATGATCAAGATAAGAAAAGGGGATTGCTGCAGGCCCTATGTTTCTTGGAGAGCTGTTAAAGCTGGCACTTGAGGGCATGCCAAAAATGCACCAGCCCCTGCTTATCCCTTCTCCTCTCCTTCCCAGTGGCTGCTGCTGACAATGTGTGGCTAGGAGCCATGACGGACCTGCTGCAGCTGGGACACCCCAACGGGCCAGGCCCCCTCCAAGTGCCTCCCCTTGGATCCGTGGACACAGGATACTCTTCCCTTTGCTCCGTTCCATGCTGAGCCACCAGCCCTGCCTCCCAGGAAGCCTCACACCACCTTCTCCAGTGGATCAGGGGTCAAGGCAGGCAGGGGATTCCCTTCTCCTCTTCTGGGCTGGGCTTCTTTCCACTCCCCCCTCCTCTCTCCCACCCCAGAACAGGAGGAGTGCAAGCATCATGTGGTACCTGTGAATCCTTGCACAGTAGCAGGCTGGGGGAGCAGGGAGAGGCAGGAATTGCATGGAGATGAGGGGGAGGACACTCATATTGCTTGCTCTAGTGCTGTCCCATCCTCTCTGGCACACATTGTCTATCCCTGCACCCACACCTGGGAGCATCAGCAGATACTGCCTTGCTCAGGCAGCAGGTTCCTGGGGGAGCCGTCATGGCCTTCTGGTAGGAGGAGTGGCCATGCTCTATTTCTTGAAGCCCTTGCACTGTACTTACCACCACTAAGCACGACCAAAGCGTGGAGCCCACAGGCTCTTTCTGCGTGGCCTTCAACACATCCCTCCCACCTCCATGACCCTGCCCATGCCCACCACTGGATCAAATCCTACAACTCAAGCACTGAATCTTTTGGGGCTCCCCTACCATATGAACACATGCCACCTTGTAGTGCCGCAGCAGAAGCTCCTCTTTTCTACATGGTTACAGCAGCCTGGCCTCCCTTCCCATCCCTGGGAGCTCCTGGGACATCTGCTGCCCTTGGTCATGGCCCACAGCAGGGCTGGGGGGCACAGCACCCAAGAGGAAATGCCTTCCTCCAGAGAGGAGGGGTGGTGGTTTGTGAGGGGGAAGGGATCTTCTTCTGCACACAGTTGGGTTTTTTCTCCCAATCCATCATCCTCCCACACTATTACACTCTCCTCTTCCCTTTGGCTCCTTTGCCTAGAGCAGATGGACTCCAGTGCCAACATATTTGCACTTCTCTGTGCTCCTCACTCCCCTCACCTTCTGGGGCAATGGGGTGGCTCCAGCTTGGCGGTGGGCGAGGGCCCATCCTTTGCCCTGTAGAGGCAGGCAGGCAGTTAAAGCTTCCCCAGACCCCTGTTGTCACTGGAGGATGCGCCTGCAGCAATAACCACTGCTGCCTGCCCGGCAGCTCTGCTTCCTCACCCCGCTCACTGTGTACTCCAGAAATAAACAGATCTGTTAGATGTGTAGTCCAGGCAGTGACTTGGGGATCACGTCCTCCCTTTGCTCACCATGGTCTGGGCTAGGGGGGATGAGATGCAGAGCCAAGCCCAGGTCATGCTGCTTGCCCAGCCTGGGGCACAGGTGGAGGAGCACTGCCAGGTGTGGGTCTTGCTGTGGGGCTGGAGGGGATCCATATCTCCTAGGACTTTAGAAAAGTCACCTCTTCCTTTGCACGGGCGTCTTAACACTGACACATGGAGCAGCACCATGTAAGAGGGATGGAAGGGAGCACAGCTCTTAAAGGAAAGTGTCTTGGGGAGGCTGAGGAGGGGAAAGAAGATCCACTTGGATAGGATAGAGTTAACTATGGATCTGGGAATGGAGGGCAGCCAGGAACTCTGGACCCTGGAAAAGGACTGAAAGAGGTAATGTAACCCTGGGTAGAGTTTGTGGGAGGTGGATGTTTTCCCCTGCTTCCTTTGAGGCCATGCCAGTTATAGTTGGAAGCAAAAGCCTTCCACAAAAATGACAGTGGAGTGTTGTGGGGTGAGACTTTTCATAGCATGGCTCAGAGCAGGACTTGTCAGTGTGTCCTGCCCCTTGCTCACACCCCAGAAGGGCATTGAAGCCCAGATGGCCCCAGGGGTGCTCAGCACTTGGAAGAGAAGTGACCTTGCATACCTTATCCATCCCAACATCAGTGTCCCTTACATAGGTGCCCTTTGGACCAGCCCAGCTCTCTGGGACCAGTCTCCCCACTGCATAGCAGCACCCAGCCCTGGGACAAACCAACCTGGCTCAGAGCACAGGTGGCAGAGGTGTGACAGCAGGAAGAAATGACCCCTCAGCTGCCCCCCAGGGCTGCCCTCTCCTCCAGAGGCTCTCCAGGGCTGGATAGAGGTGGGCTACTTGCACTTGTCTCTTGACTACCTGTGAGCTGAGCTGCCCCTTGTGGGGTGGGAGTACCACAGGGCTTACCAGCCCAGCCTTCCTGCTCCTCCATGCAGCCCCAAAGCCCCTGTGAAACAAGGGCTCAGGTGGGGATGGAGCACAGGGGCAGGCATGCAGAGCTGTCACTGCTGTCCCAGCTGCAGGGCCTTGTCACACACACACAGGCCCCATTGTAGGGCATGGTGACATCCTGGCTTTGAGATGACAGGTGCGCCTGGCATAGCCTTACCAGAAGTCCCCTCCCTCCCTCTGGGTGCCAGCTGGCAGATCCCTTCCCTTGCAGCCCAGCATCTGGCAGGCCCAGGATCGCAGGGGGGTGGCAGGCAGGGGGGGGCTTCCCCAGCTGCCAGCTAATGCTGCAAGAAGTGGCGTGGCTCGTCCTCCTCCTTGCAAATGGGACAAGGAGGATGCCCAGCAGAGTCCTTAAATGCTGGTGTGAGGTGAGGAGCAAGGGGGCCAGATGTGACCAAAACTGCTCTTAGCTTTGGGTTTGTTCTGTGATGGGCACTAGCCAGTGAGAGCCAGCCCAGTCCGCTCCTGCCTTTCCCACACATATCCCATAGATCTGCTTTGGGTGGGAGTGCACAAGGTGGGCTGGCAGCACCCATGGGTGCACAGCACCGCTGCTCCGGCTCCCCAACATCGCAGTCTTTTCTGCACCCCGTTCCCCTGCCTCCCACAGCCCAGACCTGCCTGCTCATCCTGGGGTTTCCCCTTCTCCCACCAGCTGCTCATGTCCATCCCCCAGGCATGGAAGGGGGGCCAGGACCGCAGCCCATCCCCACCTGGCCCCACCAGCTGCCCTGGCAGCTGGGCTCTGGCCCCGTCTCCCCCCTTGGCTATGCTTCATTCTGCACTGGGCCCACGGCTGCAGGAATGTCATTCCCATCGGCACAAGGGGCCTTTGTGCAAGTGGAGACAGGGTGTGGGGGGCCCAGCCCAGCATCCCAAGCCAGGGCTGGGGAGGGCCACAGCTGAGGGCACGCGGGTGGGCAGCAGCTGACACCGGCATGGCCCCACAGCTCCCACCAGGCTCAGTGGCGTGTCCACTACTGCAAGGGCTGTCAGGGAGGAAAGCCCTCTCCCCATCCTCCTTGTCCCTCTGACACCAGCAGCATCCTGCAGCCACCACCAGCCCAGGAAGCAGCACCAACAGCAGTACAGAGCTGGAATCACCTTAGCAAGCCTCGGCACCTGTGCCAAAGGATGCTATGGGCTCGGTCACCCTACAGGGGGATTGGGAGGACTCGGGCATGGGGCAGGGGCCAGGAGTACCAGGCAGCAGCTGCTGGATTTGGTCTTTTCCAACAGCTGCTGTCTCAGCGCCAACAGCAGGGAACATGCATGGGCTGGGGCTTTCCAGGGCCTGGCCGCAGTGTGTTAAACAAACTATTTATAGCGCTCACATCCCTCCCTGGCAGGAATGGCCTGTGTTCCTCCTGCGCGGGGGTTGGGTGCTTGGGTGCCACCAGTGTCCCCACCACCAGCACCCTCTGGGGTCCCTGCCAGAAGGGTAAAGTCTCCTCAAAGAAAAGACTCTGGCCACCTCTCATCTTGCTTCCCCACCATTTCTGTAAGCTCACAGTGCTATGCCCAGAGCAAGATTTGCAGCGAATCTCGCACACCTTGTGAAGAGGTACCGGAGGGCTATGCCCTTCTTCCCAGAATTCCTGCTCTCTGCTAAATCCTTTGGAGCCTTAATCATGCAGCAGCCTCTTTGAGCACGAGCAAGTGCCAATGGCTGCTCTGTCCCCTGTACCTGCCTCTGAGACGGCACTAGGGTCTTGCCATCCCATGGAGCAGAGATGCTGTTCTGGGAGCAGGCTGAGTGGTGGCAGGTTGCTCATGGGACAACAGCCAGGGACCCGGCCCACTCCCAAAGCCTGTGCCAGCTTTGCCTGTTGTCTGGTGGGGCACAGGACTGCTCAGAAGATACTCCCTCCACCAACGGGCAGCACTAACCAAGAGGAGTTGTACCAGGAGGAAGCACAGCTGTGTCCAGCCCAAAGGCTGGCATGTCCCACACCCATGACCCTCCAGCTCTGCCTCCTATGAGGTAGTCTCCCAGTGGGTCATCCTCTCCCAGAGGAGACAGAGACATTGGCTGTCTGGGATCTGTCCAGAGGATGTGTGGGCTGTGAACTCACCCCTGCCCAGCAGCTTAGAAGGAAGCTTTGAATAAGCCGAATCTCCGGGGCTTTGGGATGGCAGGGAGAGGACAGCTCTACGCAGTCCTCCCACCACTCTGAGCACAGACCCCTATGTGGCTGCTTCCAGTCCTGCTCTCTCATTGCCAGTGCTGCTCCATCCACAGGCTTCCCAGAAACCGACACTGCCCTTACGCTGCCCAGGGACATCTCCTGCTCCTTGTTTGCTGATGTCCAGCTGCTAGCTGATCATCTGAGAGAAGTAAGTGCTAAGGAGTATACAGTCCCTGTTTGGACTCAGGAAGTGGATCTCAGCCTTTCCCAGCAGTTAATAGGGGATACTTGGTTGTGCCATTGGTTGGTAAAGAAAATGGATGCCTCCAAGGAAGCAGCCTTGACAGGTACCCAGCAAAACAGAAGTCAACCACCTGGTGAATAATTTTGAGCCCTCCCCATGGAAAGGGATAAAGGATAGACAAGAAAAAGTGTTGAGAGACAGAGCAGTGACTGCAGGACCAGAAAGTCCTCTGGGGATCAGAGAAGTTACAGCAAGGCTCAAAGTGCCTTGGCCCAGGAAATGCACAGGCACAGGAATCTGCTGCCCTAAATGTTGTGTTTCGAAGTAGATACTGGTGTGATTTCATTTTCTTTTAAGGTTGTATTCTCTTCCCAGCTCTGTGCCTGACTTGACAGAGGAGCAGGTTTATGTCCCTTCAACTCCCTGGGCTGTACTTTTGCCCAACTGTGAATGGAGGCTAAAGACCCTGACCTTCCAGACTCGGCAAGGTCTCTGCATTTTTGGCAAGAGACAAAAATCTGCCTTTTACAAGTCCCAAGAGCAATTAAGCCCTGCCCCACCTTTTGCCCAGTGCTGGAATGTTGCAAGCATCTGGCTCTCAAAGCAGGGGTAGAGCCTCATGTGCTCCCTCCCTGGGAAGGAACAGGGTTCTGCAGAGGCCACACACTGGAGTCTCTTTGTTCCCAAGGGATTTGCCGTCCCATCCGTTGTGCATCTCTGCAACATTACACTCACATGCAACATAACACTCAGAGGCAATGCCCCCAGCAATGTGCTGCAACACCTCTGCTGCAACATCTCTGCACTTGGCCAGCACCTCCTTTTCCCCCATGGGACTGGAGGACAGGAGTCCCCCAGCAGGGACGGTAGGATGGTCAGTTCCCCCAGCTCAGGCAGGGCTTTTCCTAGTAAGACGCTCCCAGGCGAATAAGATCTCCACTCTTCCCTATCACTGTGGTCACTAACACTGACCTGGGGTGCTGCACTTTTCATCCCAGTGGTCCTCAGCCTGCATAGAGAGTAAGACACTGCAAGGGTCCACTGCACAGGGACATGATATTCCCACTGGAGTTGTACTGCTGGGGAAAATCGAGGCACCATGCGAGGCACTGACTTGCCCCAGATCAGCTGCAGCATAGTGAACCCAAGAGTCTGAAGAGCAGGCCAAGCATTGCACCCACTGCCTCCCTGATCAAAGGGGTGAAGCTCCCTCCCAGGGAAACATAAACCCTGACACAGCTGCAGCAAAGCTTTGGCTCCTGCTTCCTTCGTCTGAGCTCTTCCCACTCCCCGAACCACCACCGGCATGGGGATGGCGGCAGCACACGGCAGAGCAGTGCGCCTGCTCCAGGGCCTTCTGACCATGGCAGACCAGGAGCCTGGGAGCCTCTAGGAGGCCAGTCTCAAGGGGCTGACGTCAGCCCTGGTCCTTGAAGCTCCGGGGCTGTTGGCGAGCTGTTTCTGGTTTCAGCACATGGTGTCCCTGCGAGGCACAGCCAGCCTGCTTTCCTCATCCATAGCTGGCTCCCTGAGAGCAATCTGTGGGGCTGGGAAAGGTCACCCTGGCTGAACCAACCAGCCTTGGATGGGACGCACTGGGCACAGGACAGCTTATAGCAGGCAGGCAGGGAAACAGAGCAGTAGCTTTCAGTCAGTCCCTTGTGTCTGTTCATTCTCCTAAATTCTTCTTGAGTGAGAGCCAAGAGCAGGGACTTGGCAAGGTTTCTGAAGGGAACAACAAGGGAAGGAAATGAAGACAGACAGCCACCAGGAACAAAACAAAGGTTAGGAGCAGGAGGGAAATGGAAGGGCACAGACGTGACCATGGACCTTCCTGCCTCTACCCTCACCCTGGCTGCTTGCCGCAAGCTAACTCAGCTTGGGAACACAGCTGGAAAGCACAGGACACTGCTTACCATCCTGCTCTGGAGCCCCACATGGAGCCAGATCAATGCTCTCTCTCAGGAGAGTACCCATCTGCTTCTCAGGACGTTGTGCCTTAGGCCATCCCTTGCCCACTCTCTTGTTGGCCCACCTGGCCTGCATTCCTGGCCCACATTCCCAGCCCTTGCGGGAGCAGGGTGGCAATTGCTTGCACTGTCAGGGAATGACAGGCAAGAGTATTTTGGACTCAGCTGCCTGCCCAAGGGCTTCAGCAAAGACCTGTAGTGAAATAGAATTCCATCCTGCCGGCCCACATTTCTGTGGTGGGCAGATGTTGATCCTCCTTCGCCCCCCTTCTTTCCCCAGCGCTGCCACCCTGACAAATGGGGTCTTGGCTGCTAAGCAGTATCACTTACAGGGAGCATGTGTCTAGCCGGGGAGGAGGGGGCATTTAAATGGACAGCTGGGGTTTTTTTGTTGTTGCCCCTTGCTCTGGAGCTGTTCCTGCCATTTGGGCTGGTGGCAGGTCCACGTTGGGGTAGCTGAGCGGTCCAGGAACCTCTGGGACAAAGGCCTGAGCGGTGGAAGCAGGAAGGATCCCAAGGAGGGTAAGAGTCACCAGGGCAAGAGGTGGGCAGCAGTTCCCTCCAGCGCTTCGCCCTCGAGCCTGCCCCAAGCAGTGCCCCATTCTCAGGAGGGTGCAGACCCCCCCAGGATCCCGCTCGGCTCAGAAGTTCCAAAACGTGAGGAGCTGCCGGGCACCCCCCGCTCCGCCAGGTTAGCTCAGGGGTCTGACGGTGCGCCCGCAGGCCCGGGGGGCAGCATGCCCGCCCCGCCGCTGGCCGCCCCGCTGCTGCGCGCCCTGCTCGCCCGCCTGCTGCCACTGGCCCGCCGGCGCCTGCTGCCGCCTCTCCGCCGCCTGGGGCGCCGGCTGCGCTCCCGGGAGAGCCGCCAGGCCCTGCTCACCTGCCTGCTCTGCCTCCTCAACCTGCGCAGGAAGGCGGACGACTGAAACCTGCCGGGCACGAGCAGGGACGGGACGGGAAAGGACGGCATCGCCCGGGCAGGGCAGGACAGGGCGCGGCGCCTCCCCCCGCCTCCCCGGCCCGCCGCGGGAGGAGGGACCGGGCAGGGGAGGGGACGCGCCCCGGTGGGGGCGGAGGGTCCGCCCCAGGCAGCCGAGGCGGGACGGCCGCCCGAGCCTCGCCGCTCCGGCCATGGGAGCTGGGCCGCCCCCCGCCCCGCTGCCCCCCGCCACAGGGCTGCCCCGCTGCTAAGCGCCACCGCAGCCGCCCGCCCCGGCGAAGGAGCCGGCGCCGCCCGGGCGATCTCCATCACCCGCTCTCCCGGGCGGAGGGGGCCCCGCACTGCCGCTTAGCCCCACGGTGCCCGGGCCGGGGCTCCCAGTGCCCGCAGGCGGCAGCGGGGAGGGCGAGGATGTCGGGCAGCACGGCGAGGAAGGTGCAACCCTTCACCATCAGCACCAGGCTCTCGCTGCCCAAGTGTGCCGCCGACTTCTCTGGGGCCGCCTGCCCCGGCATCGCCCTCGCCTCCGCCCTGGACGGCCACCGCGGCCTCCGCCGCAGCATCAACGAGCGCATCTCTCTCTACCTGGCCCACGCCCGGGCCGGCCCCGCCGCTCCCGCGGAGCAGCCCCGCAGCCCCGGCCCTGGCGAGGACGGGGGCACCGACGAGGACCGGCTGAACCGCAACTCCCTAGCCCGCTCCATTAAGAAGATCACGCTGTCCAACCGGTACGGGGAGGCTGGCGCGGGGAACGCGGGGAGACCCGGGGACCCTGCCCGGGTCGGCAGCGAGAGGAACCACAACAACAACAACAGCAGGACAGGGAAAGCTCAGTTCAAGGTAAGCGATCCCAGTACCTGTGCCCTGCTCTCTCCCCGTCTTCCCTGCAGTTCCCCATTCTTGGCTGCCAAAGGATGGGTACGTCCTGGAGAGTCTGCGGCCATCCGTGCTTCCTTGTCCCCATGTCGTCAAGGTAGTACTCGCTGCAGGGCTCCTGGGGTAGTTGTTTTTTTCCTCCCACGTGCCCCCCACGCACTTCTCTGTACCATCAGGCTGGAGGTCTTTGCGGGTGAGTGGAGATGAGCTTTACCCAGGGCTAAGATGAGCCAGAAAAGCCCTGCCCCAGAGCCTGGCCACGGAGGGCTCAGCTCTTGGAATGCCTGTGATGATGCAGTTGTGTGTGGGGAGCTGGGAACTAGTTCTCCCGTTTACCAGAGGGGAAACGGAGGCTAGGAGAAGGGAAGTGACTCATGAAGGGCCACACAGCCAGGCAAATCTGGCTCAAGGCAAGGAATGGGACCCAGGGCTCCCGGCACCCAGTACAGGTCTGAGTGCTATCAGGCAGGTACAAATCCATCAGTGCCAGAGCCCGGGAGACCCCCTGTGTGGCTGGGATGGAGCGGAAGACAGCTTGGAGACCTCAGCGTTGCTGGCAAGAGCAAGCAGGAACTCCTTGGGCTTTAACCCTGACCTGCAACAGCTGGTTTCCCGGCAGGATAGCACTAGGGAGAGCTACACAGCCCACTGCCAAAGCCCTTGTCTTCATTGCCAATAAAGGCCAGGCACAGCCTCGCAAGAGCTGCCGCTTCCTCCGGCACGCAAGCAGCTCCTCGCTGGGCGGCCAGAGTCTGCGCAGCCCAGGGGGCATCGGCATGAGGGCTCCCCTCTTTCATATAAGGCAGGGACATGTGCTGGGTGCTGTAGGACTCCCAGGAGGCTGCCAGGATCAGCGCCTCCTCCCTGTCCAGCATGGGCGTGTGGAGCTGGAAGAGGGGGGCAGGCTACAAGATGGTGCTTTGGGAGGGAGAGAGGGAGCTCAGGGGAAAACATGTGGGATGACAGCCAGAGGAGAGAAGGATGCTGTCTCCCACACAGGGCACAGTAGTTCTTTCCCAAGTGTGCCCCCCAGCCTGTGGCTCTGCCCTTCACTCCTGCCCTGTAGGAATAAGGGGCTCCTCCAGGATGAGCACAGTGCGACCCAGGAGGGTTTGGCCCCACTCTTCTTGCTTGTGGGACGTCACTGGCACCTACTCACAGCAAGCATATGTGCTGTGTTAATTTTACTTTTAGAAAGGAAAAGAAGCAGTTGCAGAGGAGGCAGCTGAGGCTGCTGCACTCGTTTCACATGTGGCTTTGCTCATATTGTGAAGCCAGGGGTCCTGCTGGGGAGCATTTAGCACAGCACCTCACAGATGCTGAGGCAGGCAGGCACAGCTCCTTCTCCCAGCCTTCAGTTGCTGAGAGAGTTTGTTGTTTTGCTGGATCGAGGACCCAGCTCCAGCCAGAGGGACCAAGGAGGGGGGGCGGTCCCGGTGGAGCAGCTCTGCAGGAAGGATGAAGTCATCCTTTTGCTGGCAGCCCTGTTTTCCTGCGGCTGATGGATCGTGAGACAGGGACTTTAAATAAAGCTCCTGTGTCACCTGCAGGGTCGTCTCCCACAGCTGAGCTGTAGTGGCTGGTGTGGGACGCTACTGCCTAGAAGAGGGGCTTCCTAGGGTCTTATGCTGCACAAGCACTTCACTTTTAGCTCCCTGTCATTCCCTAAATGTGCATCCAAACCTCTCAGCCCCGTGGTCAAGCAGGGGTGTGCCTTTCCCTTCTGGTACCCTCCTTCTGAGTTCTCACTGTGCCTGCTGAGCCATGATTCAGCCTTATGCCCTGCCTGCTCTTCCTGCTTGGGATGGGATGATGTGGCGTGGTGCAATGGTCTGTCCTCTGCAGCCACCAGCTAGGCTTTGGAGGCCCCTGGAAAGGTCCAGTGGTGCTGTTCTCCAAGGGGTTATAGGGCTGTTGGGATGTTTGTGGGGCTCTGAGCCTTTCTGGTGGCAGCAGCTCTAATGTTGGGGGCTGCCATCCATGTTGGGACTCTTCTGCAGTCCTGCAGAGATGGTAGGAAACCACATTCTGTGCAAGCAGGGAGTTCTGATTTGCCTGGTTTGGTTCCCCTTCAGACAGTGTCTCCAGTTTGCAGTGGCCTGAGCAATGGTAGGCTGGCTCTGGCTCTAAGTCTGGCTGATCCAGCACCCCATTTGCTGCCATCTCAGAGGAGGGGGTGTTGGAGCAGCACACGTTGCCCACCACCCTGCTCGTGTTGCCCTGTGCATGCTTGGTAGGCTGTTAAGACAGAGACAGCAAGATGGCCCCAGGGAGAGAGTGGAAGGAGATTCCTAAGTTGGCCTGCTATACCCAACAGCCCAAGAAAAGATCCATCTATAGAGGATAAGACTTAATGCCCTTGGGCATGATCCAAATAATCCCACACACCTCTCCTGCTGGGGCTGGGCTCCATTAAGGATAGGGTAATGTGGAGTTCATCCTGGACCTCCTCTCTTTGTCTGGCTGCAGTTCCTGGACTTCCTTCCTCCTGCCTCTCCTGCTTCCATCCTCACTCCTGTCCTGTGGGAGCCCTTCCCTGCAAGCCAGCTGCCCCCTTAATCTCCCAGCTAGGCTGAGGTCAGGGATTGGCAGCTGAGAGGATTCAGGTTCATGATGATGGAGTTAATGTCCTCCTGTGCCCTTGTGCCTCTGCCCTCCTGTCCTGGAGGAGGCCAGGGGAGTCTCACTATGACCATCCTTAGATGACCAGGGACCAGTGGTGCTGACTAAATGGGTTTCTGCTGGCTTTGGAGTCAATTCAAGGGGGACAGTGGGAGCTAAAGCAGAGAAGATGCTGGATGAAGCAAGCTTAGGAGCTCTTGCCACTTGCTGAACCTGTAGCAGGAGCTGTGGATGCCATTCGGAGGAGGCTGGCCTAGATGCCTAAGAAGGGGTGGGCAAGAGCCCAGCCAAGTAGTGTCTGGGTACTGCCAGCAGCCTCATCTGGCCCAGGACAGGGGGAGGTGGGTGCGTGGTCCTCTGTCCCCTGTGGCTGCTGGGATGGTTGAGCACTACCAGGCTCACAGCTGTGCCTTCCTGCCTCTAGGTCTTTCTCAGGAAGGACGTGGATGCAGAGGACGAGCAGCAGGAACCTGGGAATCTTCAGGCCAGTGTTTTCCGCTCTCCAGTGGACAGATGTTCTCCCTGTTATGTGGTATGTCCCTCTGCCCTCACTGTTTAGGGGGTCCTGATGTACAGCTTGGAGCTGAGCAATGATGCTGGTTGCTGGTGGTGTGCCCAGGTGTGGATGGAGCCTCACCTCTTTGAGTGAGTGAGGGGACAACCTGGGCATTATGGGGCAAGGGGTCAGCCCCCTGGCCAGCATTCACAGGTTTTATTGCTTCCAAGGGAGCCAGATTATGGGCTCCTCCAGCCGTGGACAAGTCAAGAAACTAAAGATCCCAGAGTCGCAGGAGGGCCTGAGAATCTGTGTTGCTATTTAAAAAAAAAAAAAAAAAGACAGAGGATTTCTGTAGTTCTTGTGGTTAGGCAGAGCAGGCTTTGAAAAGTGACTCTCATGCTGTCAGCAGGGCAGCACATGCCAGAGTGCTTAGAGAGCCTGAAACAGTTGCCTGAACCCCACTGCACCACAGGCTCCTGGAAAATTGCACCCTGATGGGCTTGGAGGCAGGTGGGACACTGTGGGGCAGCTCACACCCAGTCCTCTCAGGGTGGGAGGGCTGTCCCAGGCTGACCCCAGGGGCAATTTCTGCCTGGTGAGAGGAGGCAGCAAGCCCTGCACCTTTTGGTTCCTCCTGAAGATGCTCAGTTTCCTGTTTACCACCAGTTAGTGTGCGGTTAGATCCCCATCCCTGGGCAGAAGGGTGGGAAGTGAGTGTATGGGTGATGGTGCTGCCCTCTGGGCTGTGTGCAGCTGGGGCTGGGGCTGAGCTTGGATGAGGGCCAGCACTTTCACTGGCTGACCTTTGATGTCACCCCTGGCAGAACTGGAACCCTGACAGAGGGTTTCATCAGTGTCGACTGCCCACAAGGACAAGTCCCATGGGAGACATTGTGCTCTCTGCCCCCTCCAACCACTCACTGCGGATGGGGATCTTGGGTGCCCCCAAAGGAGTGGGAATCTTACCAGGGACCTGCTCCATGGCCTCCCCATCCCATCCCAGGCAGCATCCCCCAGGCTGACACCAAATGGAAGCTTCAGACATGAATGCTCCTTGCAGAGATGTGCAGCCTCAGGCTGGAGAGGCAGCAAGCACTACATCCACCTCCAGTGTTGGTGTGGGGACCAGCCTAAGTGCTGGATTTACCCAGGGCTGAGCAACAGCCCAGCAACTCCTGCTGGGGTTCCAAAAGCTACCAGTGTGGCCTTGGTAGAGGGGAACAGTGCCTCGCTTTGCTGGGGGAGAACCCCAAATATGTTGTTAAAGGAGTGGGATCAAGGACAAGGCACGCTTAAGTACTTTATTTCCAAAATGCTCCTGGGACGTGATGGGGAGGGCTTCCTGGGGCATCACACTGATACCCCCCATGCCCCACCACCTCTGCTCTCCCCAGCTGGCAGGATCCCCAGTGTCGTCACCCCAGAAAGAGAGTCCTAAGGGCAAGGAATCCGCTGCAGCACCAAGATGCAGTGGGCGAAGCACAGTGGGAGCAGCCCTCCTTCTCGACCCGAGTCCTCTGGTAGCCCAGTTCAACCGGGAGATGCTTCAGGTGAGGTCAGCCTGGGCCCTCGCCCAAGGGGCTGCATGGGAAGTGGGATGGGGGGGCCACCAGCAGCCTTTCATGTGAGCTGTGGGGTGGGGTGCTCAGCAGGGAGGGTTGAACTCCCGGCCCCGAGCGAAGCCATGGTTGTGGCATGAGATCATGTTTGGCTGCCTCTCCCTGGCTGTCAGCCCCAGGGAGAGGGGGTCAGCCCACACCAGGGCCCTGCTTCCTCTCTGTGTGTACATGCTCCTCCCAACCCCCATCCTCCTCCTCTCAGATCATGTCTCTCCCCAGCAGCGTGGGAACCAAGATAGTGGGGCGGGCTGCTTCCATGCCATGGTGGGAAGAATGCATGGAGGTTTGCAGTCGGGAGCAAGGTGCAGGGAAAAGAGATGCTTTGTGCAGGGATATTCTGCACAGACTGGCCTGCTCGAAGGGGGCCCAGCTTCTCCTGCTGGGCTGATGGAGATGCAGGAAAGAAGAGAGAGGCTGCTTACCTTCAGGCCCCCATTGCTGTGGATGCTGTCCTGAGCACCTTTGCTGGCCTGTTGATTCTCAGAGCAAACGGGTTGTTAGCTGAAAGGGTGCACTCCTGTCCCTGTCACAGTTAGGGAGGATTTGGGCTTGGGTACCTAAAGCCATGTCCTTGAGGCTGTGGTGCCATGTGGCTCTTCCTACATTGCAGGCAGAGGGCTGGGTGCGAGGCAAGTTGCGGGACCTAAAGGATGGCTGCGACCTCCAGGACTGGGAGGACGTGGCTCAGACCTTGCAGCGGGACATGAAGGATTTTGAGAACAGTTTGATAAAGCTCAACCAGGTGAGGCCAGGCTGTGGCATGGCTCCCATTCCCCACAGCACCTGTGTCCCTGTTGCATCCTCTGCAGTGGAGGGTCCCTGGGAACCCCTAATGCTGAGCGGGTCCGTTGGCCCCACAGATGGGTGAGCAGCTGATGTGGCAGGCAAGCCCCAGTGCTGAGGCAGTGCGGAGGCAGCTGCTGGCCCTGCAGGGTCAGTGGCAGCTCCTGAAGCAGACAGCTGCCAGCCAGAGCAAAGCCCTGGGTGGGCTACGGAGTCTGCAGGACTTCAACAGGAAAGCTGAGCGGCTGGAGGCATGGATCAAGCACAAGGTGGGGGGGGTGGGAAGCATGTTTTGGGGAAGGGGACAGTCTGGCTGTCCCTCCACCTTCTCACACCTTCCCCTGGCCCAGGAGGAGAAGCCATCTCTGGCAGCCCTCCTACAGGAAAGCCCAGACAAGATCCAGCTCACCCGCCGCATCCTTGACTTGAAGCAGGTGAGAGGCTGCTGGCGAGCTGCCAGCACGTAAGGGACCCTGAAGCTCATAAGGCTGGGGCATAGCACAGGTCCTTGAGGAGGGATGCTGATGTCTTTCCCTCTCCTTGGGCCAGGAGGAGCAGCAGTTCCAGAGTCTGCACAAGGAGGTGAACAGCCTGGCCCAGAAGCTGGAGAAGCAAGGCAAAAGTGAGAGCAGGAACATCTCAGCCCGGCGCAAGCACCTCAACAAAACGTGAGCAGAGGACACATAGGCTTAGCAGGACCAAGCCAAGCACCAGGAGCTGACAGGCTGGGAAGCAGGATTCCCCAAACCTGCTGGCCCAGCTCTGCACAGCTCCCTAGATAGGCACGGACTGCCCTTCACCTTTCCTCTTCCACCTGCGCAGGTGGCTGCGGCTGCAGGGGACTCTGAAGGAGCACCACGAGGCTCTGCAGCTGGCCCTGGAGGTGTCCACCTTCTTCCAGCAAGCGGATATCCTGCTCGGGGCCATTCATGCGAAGGTACCCACACTGGAGCCAGGTGCACCCTGCTGTGCAAGGCTGTTGTGTGACCTGAAGGAAACTTGATGTGCAGCACCTTGCCCTTGTCCCCTGTGTGGGGGCTGCTGCGGTCCCAGCACTCTCAACCTGAGGCTTGGAAAGGGAGCTGGGGGATGGGGCCTGATATAAGAAGGGGAGCCAGAGTGGCAAGTGCGGCTTTGCACTGTTCCTTTCTGCTGGAGCTGAGAGCAGGGCCCCATCCTCCTTCCACTACTGACTGCAGCCTATTCTTACAGCAGAGCAGCATCTGCGGCACAGGGAAGTCAGTGGAGGGTGTGCCATGCCAGGATCGGGATGTCAGGGACATAGCCAGCCAGGTGATGGTAAGTGCAAGGCTCTGCTTCATCCTGTGAGCCCTGGGGAACATCCCAGCGGAGGGGGGATGTGTGCCTTTCCAGGTCAGCTCTGCCACCAGCAGGGCTGGGGACACTGTGGACACCCCACAGCTGTGTGGGTAGCTGAGGTTGTGTGACAAATGGGGGAGCCTCCACAGGGACAGCAGAGGACTGAGCTTGGCACTCACTGCCTCTCCTGCGTCCACAGGACCAGCGGTAGTTCATCCCTTATGAGCCCTGCCTCCATCACTTCCCAGCTCTCTCTTCTCCAGATGCTGGATGTGACCGTGTCCCAGCTCCTAAACCTGCAGCCCAGCCTGGCAGCCCAGGTCACCTCAAAGCACCAAGATGTCAAGGAGAGCTGGGCACAGCTCCAGCAGGCACTGAGGTAGAGCACATCCAGGCAGGAACCCCGTGACTGCAACCCCAACCCCCCAGCACTGGAGCCAGAGGCTTGGAAAAGACCTGGATTAGCCCCTGGCAGGCTGTCTCTGGGGCACCTGCTCCACTTTAGGTGTCTATTCATCCTCTGCTCCACTGGTCCTCCCTTGCCTCCTTTCCCAGGTCAGAGAAGGCTCCAGTGCTGGCAAACATTTCCACGGGGAGCAAAGCTGTGGCTCTGAATGTTGAGCCCCGAGGAGATAATAGCAGCCATGGGACTGTGGGAAAGGAAGCAGGAGCCAAATGGACAAGAGGACTTGGGAGCATGGTAAGCATTGTCTTCCTCCAGACATCTCCTGGGCCTCCACTTCAAGAAGACAAGGAAGCCTGTGGGAAAGGGGTTCAGGTGTTGGGAAAAGGCCAAGCTGAACATGCCTGGATCTGGGGCCACTCCTTATGGAGGTGATAAATGCTAGGCCCAGGGCAAAGCGGTGCATGCTTTGGGCTGGACAAGAAGAAATGTGAGCCTTTGTGTCACAGGTGGCAACAGACGTGCTGGGGAAGATGGCAGAGCACAAGACAGGGGAGGAGAGCAGCCCTTGCTCCCCAGTGGGACAGCCCCCTCATGGAGGGGAAAACAAAAGGTACCAGCTTGTGGAAGTGGCTGTGGAAGTGGCATGGAGTCAGAGGGAACAGGGATGGGGGTCCCCTGTGCAAGGGGGGACCTTGTAGTCCTGACTGTCCCTCTCCTCTCTCTGCAGGAGGAGGAGAGAGGCAGAGACTGAGTGGGGAATGCAGCAGCTGGAGGTCCAAGTACAGGATGTCTGCCAGGCAGTGAACGCAGTAATGTCTCCCCAAGAATTCCCTTTGCTCCCTCTGCATCCCCCTCCCCTATGAGGGGAAACAGTGTTGAGGGAGGACTCACTTCCCTCATGCCTTCCTATCCCTGGTCTGGGTACTAACCCAGCATGTCTCCCTGCTCCTCAGCAGACTCTGTCCCTGTACAATGAGAGTGTGGGTCCTGGAGTCTCCCCATGTCCTGTGGAGAGTGTGAAGGCAGCACGGATACAGCAGAAGCCCCTGGACCACAGCTCCAGTGTCAGGGCTGTGCTCCTGGTGAGCCCACCCCGGGTGTAAGGTGGGGTGGTGACACCAGGTGGGACCCATCCTAACTGCCCTCCCTGCCTCCCAGGAGGGGCCAATGCCAGGGAGGCCCCCGGGGAGCCCAAAGGTGAAGGCCATGCTGCGAGAACTGGGGGAGTTATGGGAGGACCTGCAGAGGAAGCACCAGGAGAATGGCGTTGTGCTGCGAGAAATCGATAAGGTACACGGAGACAGGGCTGGAGTGGGCATGGGGTGTGCTCCAATGGCAGCAGCTTGCTTGGGATCAGCACGTGAGGCCGGTGCCTGTGGGGACCAGAGCTGCAGCTCCGGCGGGCCTTGCAGCCTGCACGCTGCTCCAGTTGTGCTGCCCAAGCTGCCAGTGCCCCAGGTACCCGCAGCGGGATGCCAGCATGGCTCCTGCCTCCCCTGGGTGGCTCAGAGCCAGGCTGATGGGCTCCCTGCTCTCCCTGAAGGCACTGAGGCTGGTGGGGGAGCTGGACCAGGCTGAGCGGTGGCTGCAAGCTGTGTCAGGGTCGCTCTCAGAACCAGCCGCCATGAGAAGCCCGGCGGAGCTGCGCCAGGACCTGGAAGAGATGGGCCAGCTGGAGAAGCAGCTCCTGACGTGTGGCCTCAAGCTGCAGGCACTGCGGGAGGAAGCAGCAGGCGAGTCGCCCACTGAGCACGAGGGGGCGAGGAAGATGCAGAGGAAAGTGGAGATGGTGGAGGAGAAGTGAGTCATGGGGGAAGGTGCCTCTTCCCCCGTCCCTAGGTTAGGTGGGGAGGAGGCTGCTCACCCTGAGGAGGTGCAAGGAGGCACCTGATGAGGTGTGAGGAGGAGGATGCTCTCCCTGATGAGGTGCAAAGGCCACCAGCACCTCTGATGGGCACCTCTCCCCACAGGTTGGCACATGTGCAGGCAGCCCTGCGGCGCCGGGCAGCAGATCTGCGGGACTCCCTGGTGCTGTCTGAGTTTCTGCAGGACCTACAAGAGGAGGAGGCACAGAACCAGCAGGGATCTGCAGCGGTGAGCAGCACAGCCAGGCATCCCTTGGGATCACACAGCACCTGGGACTGGACCAAGGGTTGGTCTGTGGCTGGCAAGGGGACCCTATTGGGTGCTCCCCTCCAGCCCAGCTGCCTGGGGTGTCACTCCCTATCTCTCTTATGCCTGGTGTTTCTGCTGGCTTCAGCCAGGGAGCAGGTGTTGCAGCTTGCAGGGGTCTTTCCCACTACTGTCAGCCCAGGCTGAGCAGCCTCCAAGCAGTGAGGATATGAGCAGCCCCTTGGGAGAGTTGCAGGAGGCTGTGGAGATGCTGAATGATGCAGCGAAGGAGCGGGAGCGAGTCATGGAGGTGGCAGCAGAGATGGAGAGCCTGGAGCATCTGGTAGGGAGTGGAGGTGGGGGGTCTGGGGATACAACTGGGGGGTCCACCTGGATCTGGACATGCCAGCCAATTGGGACAGGGCATGTACCTCAGCTGTTCCAAGTGGGATGCATGGGAACTGCTCCGTGTGAGGCTGGTATCCCTGTCTCTCCCATGGCTGGCACCTTCTGCAGGTGAACAGCAGGGTGCCCCCAGGCTGGGGTGGACCAGGGCTGTGGGGCAACTAGTGACACAGTGAGTCCCACGGCATGGCTAATCTCCCTCTGTGTCCCCTCCCGCTCATCCAGGTGGCAGAGGTATCCCCGCAGCTGGAGGCCCTTCGATGCAGAGCCAAGGTGTTGGCTCAAGACATTGCTCGAGCAGAGAGCGGCTTCACCACGGTGAAGAGCGAGAAGGACCTCCAAGGGCTGCAGGGCTTGCTGAGCCGCCAGCAGGAGATGGAGGTGAGTCAGGGGAGCGCTGTGGCAGGGTGGTGTCCTGGCTGACTGGGGCTGTCCCAGTGAGGCACTGGCCCCTGGGGGCCCAGGTGTCGTAAGCCTTGGCACACTGTGGCAGGCCAGGCTGGAATTTTCCAGTGGAGCCAAGCCCTGCCCTGCTCCATTCCCCTCTGCTAGCGAGGGCCTGGCAAGGGGAGAGAGCTTGCATCAGCTGCCGTGTACCAGCCCCCAGCTGCCAGCACCTTGCTGATCTTCCCACTGGTGGGGAAGCAATTCTTGAAAGCAGGGCAGGGAAGCCAGGCAGTTCTGTGCTCTGCCTGTTCTCCCCACCGAGGGTAGCTATTCCCACTCTCTGCAGCCTGTGCGCCAACATCCTCCCCTCTGTCCCTACATCCTCCCCTCTGTCCCTGCATCCCATAATGCAGGGGAGTCCAGCCTGGGTGCAGAGGAGTTGGATGCATCCTGAACCTTTTCTGCCTTGTGATCCTCAGCATGCAGTGTCAGAGACTCTGCAGGGACAGTTGGAGGAGCTGGAGAGGGCAGCTGCCCGCTTGCAAGAGTTGTGCCCCACTCAGCAGTGCCCGAACAGCCGGCAGGTGCAGGAGACGCTGTGGGCGTGGGTAGGGCTGCGAGAGCTGCTGTGGGAGACCCGGACCCGAGTGCAACAGGCCAGCCGGCTGTGGCACTTCTTCAAGGATTATTTAGCCATGATGTAAGTGGCAGTGAGCCATCGGGGTTGCTTCTGTGGTGGTTGAGGAGGAGCTGGTGAGAGCATGGCGTTGCTGGAGCATGGGCTGCTGGCAGTGCTGGAGCTGTGGCCAGGCATGACTGTGGGGAGCACAGAATGAAGGTCTGCATTGGGCCTGCCTGCTGTGGGGCAGCCCTACAGCATCTTGCCCTGCCCCAGCAGCCTTGCCACTACCCCAGCAAGCTGCTTCCACCCATTTCTGAGCATGGGAATGGCTTCTCTGGGGCCTGTAGGGCTGAGGAGGGGCTGGGTTGTTCCTCAATCTGTCTTTCATTTGCCCACAGCTCCTGGACAGAGGACACACGGGCTCAGATCTTCTCTGAAAGCCCAAGCAGCCCCAGCCTCCCAAAAACTCCATGTGAAGAACTGGAGAGGAGGATCGAAGAGAAGCTCAAGGAGTTTGAGGCACTGGCAGCATCAGGGCAGCAGCTGGTGTCTGAGGAGCACTACCTGAGTGCAACAGTAAGGACAGGGGAAATAGGGTCAGGGCAAACTCTCAGCGTACCCTCCAAATCCTCTGGAGACAGTCCCTGAAGGAAAGAACAAGGTATGGGTGCAAAGCCCCAGCAAGTGGGATGGGGCCAGCTAAGCATCCCTGGGCCTGCTCAGGGCAGGAAGGAGTTTCATCCAGCAGTGGATGCTGAGACCTGAGCTGATGTAACTGTGACTGTATCCCACTTCTCAAACCCTCTTAAACTGCTCTATAGTGAAGTATCCTGGTAGGGCCAGTGTCTCTGCACCAGGGGTCCTTGCAGGCTGCCCAGCATCTCTTCTCCCCTTAGATAAAGGAACGCTTGGAGGAGCTGCAGAGCATGCTGGGCTGGGTGCTGGTGCGCTGGCGAGCACAGAGGCACCAGCAGGACCTGGAGAGCAAGCAGGAGGACAGGAGGGACCCAGAGAGCCCCTCAAGCACATCCCTTACCAGCCAAGTGAGTACCCAGACATGTCGAGACTGTCAGGGAGCATAACCAGTCTCGAGGCTGAGGGTAGCAGAGGCACGGGATGGAATGGGTGGTGCACAAGTAGAGGAGGGATGTGTGCCAATACCTCTGAGAGTCTCTGAGGTTCAGGCAGGGCAAAGGCTGTCGTGAGAAAGTGTCTTCCTTCACATTCCTTCTCTTGCCTTGCTCCCCAGGAGCAGCACATCTCATGTGCACTGTCCCATCTGGAAAGCGTCCACAGCCCAGTGGAGTTCATGCCCTGCTCCCTCCTTGAGCCTGTGCAAAGTTCAGAGCCATGGCTGCCAGGGGAAACAGCCATCTCCGCACTGGCATCACCCCTCTCAGAAGGCCTATCAGGAGCGGAGCAGAGCCGGGGAACACCCAGCAGCAAAACACCTCATGGTGCAGGACCCCCCAAGGAGCCTGTCACCTGGGATCCTGCTGAGACCTCAACGCTGCTGCTGCCACCGCGGGGCCCCAGCGGTCTCGGGGGGACGGTCAACCTCATCCTCAGCGTTGGCAAGAAGGGTGAGAAGAAGAAGGCACAGCCACTGGCCGGCGGCGAGCGGCCAGGGGAAGAGGCACTGCGGACGGTATGTGCAGGATGGTAGGCAGCTTTGGCAGAACCATGGGTGAGCACCCAGCTCTGCCACACAGCCAGGGCAGCTCTCCAGGGCTGTGCCCCCATGCAGACTGGGAGGCTGTGAGGGCTGTGGTGTAGTCCCCATGCTTCAGGCTATTTCTAAGCAAGCTATTGGGGCTATGTCAGTCTCAGGAGAAGGGCCTTTGACCATGCCAATGCTGAGTGATGCCTGAGGGCTGAGGACCAGCTTGTGCCACCCACTTTGCCTGTGCTCTCCTGCTGCAGCTCCTTGCCCTCACTGCCCTCAACTCTCTGTGTCTCTCTCTCTCCCCCTGCTCAGCTCCCTGCCACTAAACCCTCAGGCTGTAAAACCTTTTGGAAGCGTTGCCAGGGGCTTTTAGGAAACACTTGGGGTAGTTTAAAGCGAAAGAGAAAGCCACCTCACCAGCCAATGGAAGAGGTAATGTTCCAGGGAAGGCTGCATGCTGGGGAGAGTGGCTGCATGGCATGAACCTGTCTGCTACCAACCCTCCTGGCCGTGCCCTGTTGGCAGTGGTCCCTCAGGAGAGGGAAAACTCTCACAGTGCTGTGGTCTCCAGAGTGTGGGTGCTGGGGCATGTGAGAAGGGGGTTCAGACAGGGCTGGCTGCAGTTTGGCCCCCTGTGGAAGTGGTTTTGGTGGCTGTGGAAGGCACAGCATGCTGGTGGACAGTGGGAGAGCCTCCTGGCTCCATTGCTATGGGGCAGCAGCAGTTCCTTGTGCAGACGACTGAAGAGGGGGCAAGGGTGGATGGGGCTGTGTAACATGCACCTTTTGCCGGGGGCAGGTTTCACTCCAGCTTGCATGGCTTGCAATGCTGGAGCTGGGAGCCTGGTGATTTGTTCAGGCTTGCATTGGTTTGTTGCTCTAGAGCCTGTGCAAGGCTCTGTGTGTGAGAAACCCCAAGGGCAGACAGGCTGGGTAGCCTGAGAAAGAGGGCATTGAGGCAGGGCTGCCAGGCTGCCAGGAGGGTTTTGGTAATGGGCACCTTCTAGCCTAAGGGGTATGAGGGGACACTGCTCCAGCTCCTGCAGACTCTTGCAGCTGTAGAAACACAGGAGAGGGGCTGTGGGGAAGGGAGGAAAGAGTCTGCACTCATCCCTTGCCCTTGCATTTGCTGCTCTGCTGCCTGGGGGATGCAAGGGTGGCAGGGATGGGCAGCAGTGACTGCTGTCTCAGTAGCCACCCAAAAGTGATGGCTTGGAGGTCAGCAGTGCCAGGGAAAAGCCATATGGCACAGTCAGCTCCAACTGTACCATGTCTGAGGGACTCCATAACAGAGCTTCCCCTGCTTGCCTCTACCCTGCTGGCACCAAGGTGGGAGCAGCCCTCAGGGGGTTGAGGTGAAGCTGCTCCCAGCTCTGCATGTGCTGCTGGTGAGCATTTTCATCTGCCTGCCCCCCCAGCTCCTTGCTTTTCCAGGTGCAGCATGGAAAGGGAACAGTTGGCACAGGGTGGTAGAGGCTCCAGCAGTGGGGATCACCTCTCTCTCCTCTGTTTCCCCAGGTGCAGGTGGAGGCCAGGAAAACCTCCACCGCAAAGCAGCCACCCGCTGTCATCCACCGCCCTCCAGCATCCGGCAGTGGGATGCCAGCTGTCTCCCACACCATGCCTAAGGCTGGGGCTGGCTCCCTCTTCAACAGCCTGCAGCGGCGGGAGCAGGCAAGGGCAGAGCAGGCCCAGCTGCTGACGCTCCAGGGCATCATGGGCGAAAGCTCCCTGCGGCCCACACCCGAGGAGCACCATGGCCCCAGCAACACGTGGCCTCAGAAGTGTGGTCGGAGGAAGGGGTGGCTGGGGGCAGCTGCTGCTGGACCCCAGCTTGGAGAGCTGCTGCTCTATGTCAGGAACCCACTGGTGCAGGACATTGATGCCGAATGCGGGGCAGCCCCCCAGGACCCCTGCCTCTCTGACCCGAAAACCACATGTCCCCACCTTTCCCTGGGCTCAGTTCTCAGCCTGGAGCTGCCCCGGGATGCAATGGTCCTGGGGTGCCACCGAAGGGCTACAGCATGGCAGCAGAAGGCAGAGGGGCAAGAGCAGAGGCAGAGTGGGGGGATGAGGCCAAGGGAGCCCACAGGCACACATGGGGTTGGATGGCAGAAGGAGGTAGATATGGATGGCTGCAGTCCCCAGGGACCCAGCAAGAGTTTGGGGACATCCCCCAAGAGTGAGCGAGGAACGTGGTTTGAGGAGGTGAGCTTCAACCCCAGCTACAGCCAGCACAGGGCATACCGTGCTGGGGAGGAGCACCAGATCCTGCAGCGCTCTGGCAGCATTGGTAAAGACCTCCCGGACTTGAGGCCAAGCCAGCCATCCCACGTCGGCATGCAGCATGAGTGGGTCGGTCGAGAGGGGGATGAGCTGGCCACCCAGCTTGGCCAGGATGGCAGCCCCAGTGCCACTGGCAGGGCCAGGCATCGCAAAGCCACTCGGCTGGAGCTTGGATCATCCCCTGTGAGAACCCCAGGCAGGGCAGGAGCCATCCCTGGCCCTGCCTCCACACCACGGCCAGCCAGCAGCAGCCAGCCCAGAAGGTCCTCGGCTTCCCCCACCGCCCCTACCCAGCTCTCTGTCTTTGAGTGGGCACTGGCCTCTCCACAGCCTCACAGCCCTGTGCTGGGCACTGAGGAAGTTTGCCATCCTGCCCATGGCCAGTTTGAGGAAGAGGAGGAGGAGCTGCAGGCCATCTGGGATGGGGCAGATGAGCAACGGACACAGAGCCCACCAGGAGGCAGCTGTACCAGTCAGCAGACAGAGAGCAGGACAGGCAGCTTGCCCAGCCCCAACACCACTGTTGGTGGGCCCCTCATCCTCTCATCAGCCAACAACGTGCTAGTGGCCCAATTCACCCTTCCCACCACTGCCCGGCTGCTCCACAGCCCATCAGGAGAGAAGAGCCCCAAAGTGGTGCACAGTGGCAGTGGCAGTCCCAGTGGGCTCAGGGTTTCCCCCCACTTGGAGGAGCTGGTGTCTGCAGTCCCCTTGGATGGCTCCAGTGCCTGGGATCGGCGGAAGCATGGGCAAGAAGAAAGAGAGAGCAGCAATGTAAGAGCCACAAGCTGGGGACTCTCCCTCAGGGTCAGGTAGGGGGTTGGGGAACACCCTGGGCAGCAGCTGGGTTACCCACTCCAGCAAATGTGACCTGTATTTGGGGACTCCCTGACTCCAGTGGCCCCTTTGCTCCAGCTGGTGGGGAAGAGCTAGGTGCTGAATCTGGGGTCTCTGCAGCACACACCCTACCACCAGCCCTTAGCCTTAGCAAGGCAGCACTTCACCCCAAAAGCTGACAAACAACCCAGCCTCTGCCCATGCCAGGAAATTGTTCCTGTCATTCCACTCCCACCTCAGCACTGCCCATCAGGAATGGGTCAGAAAGACCCCATGTGTCTGGAGGCTGAGCTGGCACCATTGTCCTCAACGTAGCTTCGTTCACCCTCTGTCCCATTCCAGGTTCTTCCAGGTAAAATGGAGTTTCAGATGATGGAGGGGACACTGGAAAGGAAGCACGTATTGCAGACAGGAGGGAGAAAGGTACAGGCATGGCTGTGGGGCTTCTTTGGGACAGGGGTGCTGGGACATGGCAGGAAATGTCCAGGTTTTGGGGCAGGAGTGAAGCCAGGGATGCTCCTGGAACTACCACAGCAGTGCTCCTGGCCATACTGGGAGGGCAGAGCCCCAGAGGGGCTGGGTTGCATTTTGAGTGGCAGGATACCACCTGTCTCCTCCCAAACCTGTTGGTATCACAGCTGTCCCCTGTTTGTGTCCCACAGGCCAGCTGCCGAGCCTGGGGCCTCTTCCATGCTGTGCTGATGAGGCAGACACTGTGCTTCTACCAGGACCGCAGGGACAGCCTCAAGGTGCACTGGGGGAGATTTAGGCAACGTGGGAGGGAGCTGGCAGCAGCACGCCATTGTCCCCATGGCCATAAAAGGCAGAGCCATCCAACCCCACTGTTGCTCTTTCTTTCCCTTATGCTGCAGAGCTCTGTGGTGGCCCTTCCCCTGAACCTCTCCGGAGCGATCTGCACCCCAGATGCTGAGTACACCAAGAAGACCAACTGCTTCAGGCTTCAGTGAGTCCCTGACCCATGGCAGTGGGCCACAACCCTCTTATAGCCACAACCCTCCTCAGTGTGTCCCTGCTGGGGCAGACACTTACCAACATCCCCAGCCAGGGCCAGCTCAGTCTAGTGCTTAGATGAGCATTTCCTTCTTTCTTTCACACACACTTCTCTCCCAGTCTGGTGGGGGCTGTGGTATCTGCACCCCACATCTGTCTCATTGCTGACTTGTTGTCCCCTGTCTCTGAAGGCTGCAGGATGGCTCTGAGTACCTCCTGAGGGCCCCCTCCCAGCCCCTCATGAACGAATGGGTCTCAAAGCTGCAGCAAAACTCAGGTGAGCAACCCTTGCTGGCAGAGCAGAGGCCCAGCTCTATGTGGTTACCATGTTGGTGCAGCCCCTGCAGAGGGGGTCAGAAGAGAAGCAACAAAACGTTGTCTCTGATTTATGCATCCTCCTAACCTGCCTCAGGAACAGCAGTTCTCTGCTAGGCAGGATTTGGAGGCTTTGTTTTCATACCACATACACAGTTATAAATCAGGAATAGCTCGACTGACGTCAGTGGTGCCTCAGCAGCAAAAAATCTGTGTCAGTAAAATTATAATTGCACCTTGGTCTTCCTCCATCTACTCTGTGGGGCCTGGAAATTCCTTGCTTGCCCTTCAGGCAAGGAGACCTGTAATACTGAAGTTTTCCTGCTGCTGTGCCCACACCTGAGAAGGTTCAAGCCCTGCCATGAAATCCAAGGCTCGTTGGCAGGACCTACAGGAGGAGGTTGGAGAAGCCAGACATGAAGCATGGGCACCTGGAGCAGGGACTGGCTCTATGGGACAGTCCTGTGCACTGCCAGCACCCAGCAGGATGTTTGCTGTGCCCCCAGGTTTCCCTGAAGTGGATTACTTCCAGGCAGTGGCACAGTGTGTCGAGGGCACTGGTGGTACTGGGGGGTGAGTAGCCAGGAGCTGGTTAGCCAGCTCTCACTACAACTCCCACATTTGCTGGTGTGTGCTGCTCCAGCAGGACATCGGTGGGCCAGACTGGTTTAGCTAAATCTCTGCTACTTTCAGTTTCAGCAAGATCCCCAGCCCTGGGAGCTCCCACCTCCAGGGACATAATCAGGTCCTGACCACCAGGAGCCAGGAGATCGTGATGTTACCCTGCTCAAACACCCGGCTGCAGAGGTCTCTGGGCAGCCAGGATGGCCCAACCAAGGGGACTGTGGCAGCAGCAGGTGACTTTCCTGTCTGGCTGGGTTGCCATTGTCCCCCAACTCTTCTCCCCAGCCCAGGGGAGGAGGTAGCCAACTGGTGGAGGCTGAAGGCTGTCAGTCAGTCTTGAACTTAGTGGTATCTGGGCTAGCAGTCTCAGGGTGTAGGGCTTGGGGAAAGGACCAGTTACTTCCCTTCGCTTCCTGGGATAATGAGATAATAATACATTTCCCTGTCCTCTTTGGGGCTGACAGAGTGGTGTCCTGTGGAGGCTTTGCCTTGTGACATGTCTCCATTCTGCTTCAGAGGATGCTCAGGGGGCTGGGCACAAGGAGCAGCAGTGGTTACCCAGGGGGTCACCCAGGCTGTGGGACAACATCTGCCAAGAAGATGACTATGGGCTGGTGACCAACAAGAGGAGGTCCTATTCCTTCACCTCAGGTATGGCTCTGGTTTCACTGTCACTACCAGGAGATGGCACCAGTGCCTCTGTCCTCACAGACAGCCAAGGGCAGATGCGATGCTGCTCCAGCACCCACCCAATCCTACATACCTGTGCCCTGGGCTGCAGCCCCTCACCTGGGGAGGGCTCTGAGGGGCTGACAGGGCCTGCTGGCACCCTGCCCTCCCCACTGACTGCTCCTTCTTGCAGCGACCTACCAGAAGATCACCCCAGTGGTCATGCCCAAGGAGCCAGTGGAGGCCGGGAGCAGCTACTCAGTCACCCTGTACATAGGGGAGCAAGTGCCAGCTATGCCCCGGGCACGCTGTCATTCCTTTGTGGCCCAAACAGGGAGCCCCCAGGACACGCTAGGAGAGAAGACCACCAGCCCCCTTCGCCCCAAGAACAAATCTGTTTTCAAGAAGTTCTTTGGGAAGAAAGAGTGAGCCCCAGCCACAGGGGAAAAAGGTCCTAGCCTGCCTTTTATCCTTCTCTGGGTACCATCCTGGCATGGTCTCTGCTCCCAGCACCAGTTCACAGCTCACTGCCTCCTCACAGGAGAGAGGCTGTGTCAAGCAGCTCCACTTCAGCCAGCCCCAGGGCTGCACTGTGCCCCAGCCACCACAACCCCTGGCCTCAGCCTGGTGCTGAGCACCCCTCCTGCCCAGTGCTCTCTCTGAGTGCCACTGACTCCCCAGGCATCCTGATGACACACAGCACAAGTGGAGGGGGAGGAATGATTGTTTTTATTAAAAAATAAACAGCCGCTTAGTCTGGGAGCTCGTTCATCCAGCAGCACCCCTCTGCACAGGAGGAAAGGGGCTCTGCAAGGTGGTCCTTGCTAAGGAAGGGGGGGAACTTCAGATCAGAAGGGCCCTGCAGTGAGCTTTAGTCTTGCTTGGGAAGAAGCTTGAGCTGTCTGGTGTCTCTCACAAAGATGCTTTGTCCTGTGATTCCTCTGTGCCTGCATCCAGCCCAGCTAATCGTACAGGGTACCTAGGCCCCTTTTCCCTGTCATGGGAGCTCGGCAGGGAAATCGCTACCTACAGAGTAAATCCTGCTGCCTGCACAGCCCTGCCAGGCCTGTCCAGCCTTCCTCTCTCGCAGAATGGCTGCCAGCCAGGTCACAGCAGGTGAATGCTCTGTGCCATGGAGGGAGCCAGGGAAGTGTGGCTGGACCTTCAGGGCTTCCTGCAGTCCAGACATTTTTGAAGTAATTGCACCAGGCCATGCTGGTTTTGGCTGCCCCAGTTCCTGCCTGTACTGGGAAGGGGAAAGAGCAGCTGGTACAACCTGCCTTGAGCATGTACCAGCCCTGGGGGGAGAAGAGGAAGTTTCCAGGGACATGGGTAGCAGGGCCTCTCCCTGGCAGGCTGCGAAGATCAGCCGTGCACACTGCTCGCCTCCTCAAACACATTGTGGGGCTTAAAATAGAAGTGCTGGCTGCAGCCCAGCTCTGCAGTAAGGGCTGGGAGAGGAGAAATGCTCCCGCCACTCCATCTCCCTCATGCAGTGTTCCTGGGCCTGGGGACAGGCAGCAAGGTGGAGGTGGGCACACCAGTATCACCAGCAGAGGGGCTGTCTCCATGCTCCCAGTGAGGTGTGGGAAGAAATGCTGGTGAGAGTGCTGCTGTGTGGGCAGGAGTATGCTTTCTGTGCTTCCCCTGTGCCTTCCCACCCTCCACTTGGCTCCATCACTCTTGGCTCTGACACCTGTTTTCCTCCAACACCAAAGCTCAGCTGCCTGTACTTCCTTAATGGGAAGAGATGAGTGGGATGGGAGGTCTGGGCAGGGGCCAGGCCTGGCCAGGCCAGGGAGGAGGCCAAGACACAGCATTCCGGCTCCGGCCGCACATACCAGGAGAGCAGCTGGTGAGCTGGTGCCAGTTCATTCCTGAGCAGCTGAGGGGCCCAGCAGAGGGGGCAGTGGGTGCAGGGTGCTCTACTGAAGGCCCCCCTGCTGGCCCCAGGGGGTCGATGCTGACCAATGATGGGGTGGGAGCTCAGCAAGTGTACCACCATGGCCCGAGTCCACACAGCAGCATGGAGTGACATGGGCCACCAGAGAGATGACCCCATCCCAGGGATGATGTTGGCATCTGCAGCACTGCTCTCAGTGCTCCCCTTGTACAGCCTGCATTGTCCCCCCAGGGTGGCTGTCCACCCACAGGCGTCCCTCTCTCCTTCCCTTTGCTGGCACTTGGCCCCACTGCAACGCTCTGACGAATCCCGTTTGAAGTTCTATGGCAGAAGCCAATTCCCCCCCCCCCCACTAATCTGCCCGTGCATGCAGCCTCCACCTGCTAAGCCAGCAGAAGCCGTGCTCAGCCAGCCCCAGCCAGCCCCAGGGCTCTGAAACCCACTCCAGCTGCAGAGCCTGTGGGGTGGCAAAGCCTCCGCACCCTGGTTCTGCTGCTCTTCTGGGAAACCCCAACCCTGATTGGCACCAGGCAGCGAGGAGATTGCAGGCTGCATCATCTGGCACCAGGAGAGCTGAGCCATCGAGGTAAGGGCAGGGTGCAGGCAGGGAGGTGAGCAGAGCATGCACTGTCCCTACTGTGCCTCATTTCCCTGGGTACCAGGAAAGGGGTCTGGCTCCAATCCCCTCCACTGAGCCAAGGTCTTGTCCTGCATTGTGGCTGCTCGGCAGTCCTGCTGCAAGGTCACCCTGCAGCTGGGGGCCTCTGCTGAGCTCTGTAGCCATCTCACACTGCCTCCAGTCTGAGATTGGTGCTTTCCAGTCCCATAGCTGCAAGGAGGGTTCGGAGCCTGGCGCCGGTGCAGGGGGTAGCAAAAGGGGGAGCAGCATTGGCGGGACTGGCTGCCAGCACCTGCCCTCCTTGCCTGGGCAAACTGGCAGCACGGCGATGCTCCCCTCCCGGGGCAGGGACCCCCGGGGCAGGAGGGCCAGCTGCCTGCTCCAGCAGGTGGGAAAGCACTGGGAAAAGCCGTAGCACCGGCCATTCCTCTGCCGGGGCTGCGGCAGCGCGGCGACCGCTGCAGCATCCCTCTCGCTGGTGCGGACGCTGCAGCTGCGGGCAGCGGGGCAGAGCGGGGTGCGAGGGGTAAGAACACCGAGCTGCGGTGCCGGTGGCCCCGAAGCTGCGGGCTGTCCCAGCCCGCCCGCGAGGTGCCCTTGGCGCGGCGGGCAGCGCTAGGACCCGGCGTGCCGCGGCCGGCGCTGCTGGCACCGGGCACTGCGGGACGGGACCGTGCCGGCGGCGGCGCCGTGGGAAGGAGCCGGCAGCTCTCGGGGGAACATGTAAGCGACGCGGCGGAGCCCAGGCTGCCACGGGAGCGGGTGGGTGCTGGGGCGGACCAGGAACCCCGGCAGCGGCGGCGGCAGCGCTCGGGGAAGCCCTGGCAGCCGTCCCGCAGCCGTGCGGGGCAGCCGGGACTGAGGGGCTGGCAGGCTATCTCACTGGGTCTCTGGCCCCGGCACGCTCGGCCCCGCTCCTGCTGGTGCTGGGTGCTGCTGCTTTCCCTTCCCCTCCCTCTGCGGGACGCCCGCGGGGCTGGGCAGGGGGCTCGTCCCAAGAGCACAGTGCCACGGGACAGTAAAGGCCTCTCCCCATCCATCCCCCAGCACAGGCAGCTGGGAGTGGTGTTTGGTTACTCTGCCCGTGGGGATGTCACTCCAGGGCTGACGCTGCCACTGCTTACGGCCCCATCGCCTTCCTGTGTCAGTCCCAGCCTTCCGTGAGCACTGGCTTCCTCCCTGCCCTGACAGTCACGTATGTTCCTGTATGGCCCCGGGGGTGCCTGCAACCACAGGGAACACTGCCAGCGAGCCTTCCACGTTCCTGGAGGCCCTGGGGCTGTGCCACCGCTTGCCTCTCTGCCAGAGCTTCTTCTGCAGCCCCATTTGCCTCTCACAGGCCCTTTGTCCCAGTAGCTGGGCACTCTCCCATGACCCTTTCTATTTGTAGGCTGACCGCTGGGAGCTTGCCCTCTGCCCTTGCACCTTTCGCCATGCAGCTCCTTTCTCCCCAGGCACCATTCCTGGCTGCCCTCAGCGTGATTTGGCCCAGTGCAAAGGTCCTGGCTGCCCTCAGAATCCAAGGCATAGCCTCAGGCTTGTTTGTAGGACCCTGACCTTGTGTGCAGAGGAGAGAGAGATGAAGGTGCAGGCAGAGTAGGGTTTGTGGCATGGCCCTTGACCCCACATCCGTGGTGCCTCTCCAGGTCAGGGCACTGCTCTGCTGTCCCGGTAAAGGTCTTAATGCAAGAGGTGAGAAAACAGGGTCCCCATTGCTGCTTGTTCTCCTTATCCCTTCACTGCCCTGGTGCTGTCTTGGAGGGGAACTGGGTGCTGTAGGGGCTGCAACGGATGGGCAAATGCAGAAAGTGAGGGAAACTGGCATAGCTGGCTGATAGGAGATAGTGAAACTCATCTGTCATGGTCCTCAGTCTTGTGCAGGAAGATGATGGAGGATGTGGTGGAGGAGAACAGCCACGTGCTGCTGCTGGCCCGCTTGCGCTGCAGCAGCTATCTCACGTACAGACATACAAGAAGCCCCCCACTCCCTGCCAGGAGTGGCTGGAGCATCCCTGAAGGCAAGCTGGATGGCACTGGGAGCAGCACGATGGAAGATGCAGGCAGCAGTGGCAGAGCAGCCTGTCCTGCATCAGAGCGGGCAGCCCCTGAGCTACCATCAGCAACAAGCCACTCCAGGGCTCTCTGGGCAGCTAGGCTTTTGTGGAGCTCTTTTTCTTCTTGAGAAGCCTGGCTTTTTGCAGGGAGCCCAGCACCATCATGACTGCAGATACAAAGCAGGGCCAGCAGCAGCAGGGCCAGCAGCAGCCTCTGCTGTGAAGCTTCCCAGCTCTTCAATCCCGGGACACAGCACTAGCAAAAAACAGGTGAGACTTTTCCACCTGTTTGCAACCTCTGGAGGTGGCAGATTCTGTGGGGAAAGTGCAGAAGACAGGAAGTAGGTTGTCTGCAGCTTCTCCTCAGACTGGGGTCTTTTCAGGAAGCCAGCTACTGTAGCCAGGGCTGACTTTTGTTTTCTGGCTTGCCAGAAAGAAGATTTACTGTGTCTGGGCAGCAGTGTTAGAAGAGCAAGCTGTTTCCCCAGAGACTGAGTCCCTATCAGCTGAGTATGGAGTCAGCCTGAGGCCATGAGCCCCTGGAAAGGTAGTGACAGGAACCCCTCTTGTCCCTGAAGCACTTGGCCAGTGGCACAAAGGTGTTCCTGGATGCCTTATAGCCCAGGACCAAGGGAAGAAGCTGGCAAGCTGCCTTTTGAGAAGTAAGCTATGCTGAGGAGATGCACCTCATGCCTTTCCCCATCCCATCCCATCCCATCACTATGAGATTCAGGGTTCTCAGAGGACCAGCCAGGACCCCTTTCTCTGTGGCCCACAGCTGAGCAGCAAGCACAGCCCTAGAGGACAGGTATTGTGTTCAGGGTAACTGTCACTGTCTTGTATCTTCATGTGATCCACCCTGCCCCTGAAATCTGCTTCTTAACATTATCCACGCCCTTCTGCACAGTATGTTACCTACAAGCAAACTCTGCCCTGCTCCTTTAAACTGCCTTCAAACAAACAGCTTGAGCTTCTGTCCTCAGACTTCCCTGCTTACTCCCAGATTTCCTGGCTCATGCTCATCCCTGCTCCCCACATGGGTTAGCACACAACAAGCTCACACTTTGGGTTGCCTTGTCCCACTTTGCTCACTTGGCTCCCAGTGTTGGTGATGCCCCCATCCCCCTGCTGCAGCTCACTGCTTCCTCATCCTCACAGTGAACCCAGCGCTCAGGCCTGTGCCCGTCCTTCCCTAGCCCGAGGGGTCGCGTGGGATGCCTCCCTACCCAGAATGCCGGACCCTCTCCCAGCAGCCATCAGCTCCCCACAGCTGGGAGAACACCGCTGCTGCCCTCCCCCCTGCCCTCCTCCGCTTTCCCACACTCCCTCCCGCATTCCGCGGAGCCGCTTAAGCCCGCGGGCCGGCTAATTCCTTCCCCGTGGGCTCCCCGTGCTGGCCGGTCACGGGAGGGGAGGGGGCCCACGGCTGCCCCGCGCCGCCGGCAGGGGGCAGCACGGGCACGGTGGGTGCGGGGGTCCCCGCAGAGCCCTCGGGGGTCGGGCAGCTCTGCAGCGAGCACGGGCAGGGGCCAGGAGCCAGAACCTCCCCCCACAGGGGACAGCCGAACTCTGACGGGCTGCCCCTGCAGCGTGAGCACGGGGCATGCAGGCTCCCAGCAGTGTTTCCCAGCCTCATGCCTGAGGGGTGCAGGACCCCCCGGGGGTTCCCTCCTTCCTGGTCCGTGTTAGAGCATCCTCTGCCCACGGGTGGACACTCAGCTTTGCAGAGGGGCTGAGGAAGGGAGAGAGGGCAGTCCCAGTGGTACTTGGATGATCCGCAACAGATGGGCCGCTGGTCATGGGTTCGGCCCTCTCTTCTTTTGATGTCCCATGGCTGTGTTCTGCCGGGTGGCCTGGGGGCCATGTCTCGGCTTGGGAATCCGTGGAAGCATGACTGGCAAGGAGAGGAAATGATGAACGGCTGGTACTGTTGGAAGCTGTGGGAAAGGGCCTTCCTGGAGACCTCTCTGTAGGATGTTTGGGAGCATTCAGCCACAGCTCTGCCGCTGATTCGCCCAAGGGGGAAAGCATGACAGGATGGGCTTAGTCTCCAGACAGGATTTAGTCAGCCCTGCCAGACGTTTGCACAGAGCGGAATTCCTCCACGCCAGCCAGCAACTGTCGGGCCAGGGACGGACACGGGGCTGGCATGGCTGTGAGAGTTCCTGGGCCTGTGTTTGGAGCCCTTGTCTCTGCAGGTGGCCATGTGCCATAGTCCCCGTGGTGCCAGTGGCCACAGAGCCTGCCCAGGGAGCAGGCTGGATGGGAGAACAGGCAGGTGCTTTGGCCCTGAACTGCCATGTGGGATGGGCAGCCACCAGCTGCAGCAGCACTCTCTGACAGCCGGAGCATGGCTCTGCCTGCTGCCACTAAGGTGCCTTGGGGAGGTTGATGGGGAGCCATGGCTTCAGGCTATCCTTTGAGCCTGGGATTCACCCATCCTCTAGAAAGTCATCTTCTGCCTTTTAGATGAGATCCAGGGAGCTGCTGGGCACTGTGCTCCACCGGGGTGTGGATGGGCTTTGCAGACTGGGGTAATAGGACCACACAGTGGCTGCTATCTCTCTTCCTCTTGCCAGGTTCCCTCATTCCCAGCAGCCCACAGCTCCCCTGTGGTGTTTTACGAGTGTGGCTGAGTGCCAGCCAGCTCCTTCCTTAATGGTTGTGCTCTGTTGTGGGAGACTGGTGCTGCCGGCTAAGGAGCAGGATGTGCCCCCGGCACTGCTTCAATGGGCCAGATGACCTTGACTATAATGTGGGTCCCTCTACCCACGCCAGTTCCATCCTCTGCCAAGGAGACCTGGTGTGACACCATGACAGAGTGACACTGGTGCTTGGAGTGGCCTGTGCCCCAGGAGTACCATTTCTGAATGCCACAGAGTGTTCCTGCCTGTCTCCTCTGGTACGACTGGGAGCCTGGCCTGTGTGTCTTGAGTTTATTCAGGCCTCAGCTCAGGCCCTGGCCGGTGGAAACTGTGTGCTGTGGGGTAACATTTTACCTTTGGCTGGTGGCTACACAGCTGTCACTCAGTAACTAGCCACAAAGCAACTTCATGGCTAATTGGTGTCATTAGGCAGTATTTACTGCTTTAATGCTTGTAGGAGTTAGCAAATGGGTAGCTGGGACTCAGGAGAGAGCAGCAGCAGTAGTACAGGGAGGGAGACAGAGGGATGGAGATGAAGGAGAGAGGGATTGCTCTGGGGAAGATTGCACCCAGGAGGTGGTGGGGGTGGGAGACCCTCAGCAGTGGCTTGGGCAGGGTGGCTTGTGTCTCCCTAGCCTGCCAGCTGGGAGATGCCCCACGTTCCAAAGATGATGCTGCTCCATTGGGCACCAGGAACTCCCACCACCACCTTCAGCAGCCTGAGACGGGGCTGGAATTTAACTGGACCCCATTGTCCATGCCAGGCCCCAGGAGCCCTCTGGGCACCCCGGCCCCTTGCTGAGCTGTGCCGAATCAGGGGACAATGGGTTTTGTTTCTGCCTGCCCAGCTGGAAAACACCCATGGCCCTGCCACCGCCACCACCACCAGGCTGGAGGTGCGCTCAATGGAGGCCCTTCCTTATCATGTCTCCTGGCTGTTTGCTCACTGGAGCTGTGAGTGCTTTAGGAGTAGCAGTGTCACCCCATTGCATCTCAGTGCTACCAGCATGGGGAGGATGCTTAGCATGGGGAGGTGGGGAGGCTGATTGGCAACAGGTGCTTCCCTCTCCCCTGCCTCTCCTTACAGGTTTTCACCCAGGGCTGCTCCTCTACTGGCAGCGAGCTCCTGCTGCCCTCAGCCCAGTAATGAAGAAATCACAGGCAGCTGCCTAACTTTATCCTTGCAGGTCGGGTTGTGTGAGGAAGCAGAGGGACGATGGGGTGCTGAAGGTCTGCGTGGCTCCCTGCAAGCGTTGAGGTGCCAGCTGGATATCTGCCACAGGTAGAGCTCAGGAGGATATTGCAGCCCACTCCTTCCCCAGCCAGGCTCAGGCCATCAGGTGAGAATCACCTCTGCCCTGCCACCTCATCCTGAAACGCAGGGCAGGGCAACGAAATCCTGGGGGGTTACTATCAGGAGTCCTGCAAGCAGCAACCAGAGAACACCCACCCTCAAAAAGGGTCTGCCAGCAGCTCTTCAGCCAGGACCAGCAAGGAAATAGCAAACTAAAATGGTCCCTGAGCCATTCGCTGATCTTGGCAACAGGCTGAGATGCTTTTTTTGACTATCAAAGAATCCAGGATCATTGTAGTCTCAGTATAACTCGATTCACAGGAGCCTGTAGTGGTTTTTTCCCCCCATTGCCTAGTAGGTTAATAACCTGCTGGCACTTGACAGAGGTCCAGCATCTTCTGTGTTTCCCTCCATGTGACTGACTAAAATGCCCCCTTCTCCCCCTTTCCCAATATGGCTGTGCCCTGCTGCCTTGTCACACGTGCAGAGAATCAGACACAGCTACTAATCTGCTTGCCACTCCACTCCTGCCTGCCTGCCTGCCCTGCCTTTTAAACACACTGGCTCTCTGTTTCTCTGCTCTGTGGCGCAGAGGCTCTGTGAGCTGAGTTGTCCATGCCTTCCTCTGAAATGGTGTGGGCAGCACCCGATGTAGGGAAACGCTGCTTCTGTGGGTCATGCATGCAAAGGGAAGGATGTTTTGCAATGCAAAGGAGAACTGGACAGCATGTAGCCCCTGACCTCAGCCCTGCTGCAGGTCAGTGGCCTCACCATGCCTCAGTTTCCCTTGCTTCTGGCACAGGCACATTAGAGGGAAAAGGAAATCTCACTGCAGAGGAGGGATGGTGGGTTAATTAATGTATGGTTGCAAAGTGCTTGCAAATCTCCAAGGAAAACGGTCGACGTGGGTGCCAAGTGTAAAGGATTCTGGAAACACTAAGTGCCTGCAAATGCTGGCTCGCTCCTCAGGGCCTAAAACTCAAATATTGCCCAAGAGGCACCGAAAATATTCCTTTAGCTCATGTGATGCATTATCCACTGCCTGGAATAAATCTCCCTTTTTGCTCTTGCTTTCCAAACCAGCTGTTTGTTTGTTTTCCCCTTTTGGATTTCATAGCTTAGTTAAAGCAAGCAATTGCTACAAGGGTGGGGGGAGGAAGCAGCTTTTGTGAAAGGTTTGGCACCAAGTGTCTTTGAAGGGAGAGCACTTTAGCACTTGGCCTGTTTGTTCTGCCAGTTACAAACTAGCTGTGGGCTCCAGGTGACAGTGACTAAGTTCCTGCAGCGCACGTTTGAGGTCTCAGAAGAAAACTCAAAGGGCTGGGCAGCTTGAGCCCTATCAACATGTCCTGGGAAGCATGTACGTGGGACTCCCAGTCTTATGTAAGGGAGAGGCTTTGCTGGCTGCCGTCCTCCCAGAAAGCAGGGTTTTGCCTTCTCCCTTTACTCTGGGGAGCACAGCAATCTGCCAACAGCAGCAGTGTTTTGGCACCATGCTGCTGTTTTGGAGATGGAGAGGGTGGGAATGCAGCAAGTCCCCGGGCCCCACTCAAGGCTGCCTTTTCTCCTTGCCCAAATTACACAGGGGAGAAACATCTAGCTGTGTGTCCTGTACAGTGGTGGGCCCAGTACCAGTGCTGGGCAAAGCACAGCTGTTTCCAGTTTTGGAGCAGAAACTGTTTTTGTAGCTGTTTGTTTCTTCTAGGAGGTTTGTTTTTGTACACACAGAGGTGAAGATGATAACATGAGAGTCACTTGGGAGCAGAGGGCTTTGCAAAGGCAACACACTTCATCAAGATGAAGCAAGGCAGCTTGGCCCTGCAGCAAGGGCTCGTGTTTGTGGGGCAATAAATGAGTTGTCACTGGCTGTGCGATTTGTTACCTTCCCTTGCAGAGGAGGTGTCACCCCCCTGCGACTGCATGCTGCCATTGGCATTACACAGCCCAAGGACCTGCATTGCTCTTGAGAGCAGACATGCTCCCCGAGGGGCTGAAGTGCCTCTCCTGAGAAGAGAACCCTGAGCGAGATGTCTACTGTCCTGCACCAGCCAGGGTTGGATTTCAAAGGACACTCACGCTCTTCCAGCCTTAGCCTTCCTCACCCCACAGTGTCTTGCTCACTCCTGGTCTCCTGCTTGCCTGAAAGAAGACATCATTAAACCCTGTCCTGCAAGTCAGTGGTGGGTGAGCATGCAGGTCTGTGCAGAAAAACAGCCAGCAGCCCGTGCTGTACTTAAGAGCTGGAAGCTGCCTTTCTCCACGCCTCCCCTCGGGTCCATCTGCTGGCCTCCTGTCTGCCTGCGGTCACTGGTGGCTGAGACTCTGTTCAGTGCTAATGGATTTCAAACCCCCTGTCTCCAGTGAGAGACATCTCTGTTGAGGGATGTTGATTCCAGTGCTTGGGGGAGCAGCTGTGCAGACAGGACCAGAGCTGTGAATTAGAGAACATTTAATCCTGTACTTTGGTGATGGTAAGTGCTAGGCACCCTGCTGCTGAAAGCCTGGGGTGAGGCAGTGGCTACACCCACCCTGTCCTGAAGTGGAGACTTCCTGGAATATCTACTCAAAGGTAAATTTTGTGGTGTTTCTCCTCCCAAGGATAGGATCTGAGGCTATAATGATGCAGAGAGCCTTGTCCTGGCTTCTGAAAGCACAGTGGCACTTTGGCTGGGCACCACCACTCTGTACCCTATGCTCAAGTTCCTGGGGTAATTTGTTCTCACAGCTTTTAGCTTGTCCTAAAGTTGGAGCTTATGTAGAAAAATAAAATTATAGAGATGCTGAAATTTTAGCTCATGCTGCTAAGCAGCAAGTGTGGACATCCCGAGAAGAAACATGGGGTACAAGGTGCCATGGCATCCATGTCCCAGGGACTGCCAAGGGGGCTTGAGGGCCTCTGTGGGTGACAGTGTGGTACGTCTCAAAGCTAGAGAGGAGGTGATGTGAGACATGCTGAAGCAGGCAACCTTGCTTTTCTATTTGGTTTTTGCAGAGGAGAGAGGAGATAGGAGGTGGGAGAGTAGAGACAAGGTGAGGCAAGTGGACAGAGGAGAGGTTTTGTCTCTGTTGCAGCTTAACTGGAAGACCTTTCAGATCAGAATGGCTTAGGAAAAATGGGCTGAGGAAAGGCAGGCCCAGGGCTTGCATCCATCATTGCCTGGGGGATTCAGAAGGAGCTTTAATTGGAGATGAGAGCTTTTAAATTTAATTTTATCTGATATGAATCTTACATTTAAGAAAAGAGCCTCCTGTCTTACTGTCTGACAACATTTCTGGTGCTCACTTCATGTTTTTAATGCACCCTGCTGATTCCAGAAGCCCACGACAAATATCTACCAGAAGCACAGTGGGAGAGATCCAGCTGCAGTCTGTTACCAGGCAGATCAGTGAAGAGGTCTCTTCCTGAGGGTGACACTCCGCAGTGTCATGGTTGCAGCTCAGAAAGCATTGGTAGCTGTCTCAGCCCTGTTCCCATTGCCTTTTTCTTGGACCTTAAGGACTTTTTGCTTACGTGGCAATGTTTTGTCTTAAAATACAAGCTTGGTGCTTGGGTTCTGCAGGGAGACATGTGTTAGAGATCATTGCGCTGAAAGATCGTGAGGATGGGAATCTGCCAGAGCTTTCTGGAGTGTTTTAACTTCTGGTTTTAATTTCTAACCCAAACTGATCGCCATCTGCAGAGAATTTTCCGAGATTGTTTATTAATGGAACAAGTGTTTTCATGGTCAAAGCTGCTGCAGGGAATTCCTGGTGTTGCTGCCTGTGGCCGCACAGCAGAGGTGAACGGAGAGAGCCAGGAGGGCCCTGTGTTCCTGGTGGAGGAACCTTTAAACATCCAGCTTTATAAAAAAATATTTCTGTGACTGTTTAACTGCACAGATATGAGCTTGAGTTCAGGTGCACTCCGTGCACTTCCCTTTACTGGGGGACAAAGTACCCTGAGGACTCCTGCACGTCCACACTTAAGCTAAACAACAGGCTTTTATCACAGCGGAGAGTAGATATCTATTCCAGAGTGATAAGAACCTGGAGACGGCAGCCTGCAAAAAACCCACATCTTAGAGTTTGTGCCTGCCCTTTGGATACGGCATACACGTGGTATTTATATCCTCTGAATATAGGGGAATTGCTAAGGATCAGAGGGCTCTACACATTGCCTGCCATCCTGGTAGTGCCGCCCCGAATACACAATGCAAAAGGCTGTCTGTAATCCTACTCATAGAATCACAGAATGGTTGGAAGGGACCTTAAAGATCATCTAGTTCCAATCCGCCTGCCATGGGCAAGGATGTCACCCACTAGATCGCTAATTCAAGACAGTTTTACATATATACATATGTATATACACACATGTACATATGTGTGTATAGGTGTGTGTACACCCATATATTTATATACGTGTGTATCCATAGGTGTGTATATATACACGCATCCATATACATATATATGTATACATACTACACCCTTAAGGGGTGATTGCGAGCAGAGGGTTTTTGTCTGGATTAGAACGCAGCATGGAGGACAAGCGAGGGACCTGGCAATTAGGGCCGGTTCACACTCCAGTTAGAGCTACGATTTAATGCACAGCTCCTTTAGAGCTTTAATATTTACTAATGCCTAGATATTAAAGCAAATCCGGCCCTGGGTGCAGCTCCGGAGTTACGGGGGGGGGGGGGGGGGGGTTTTGGTAGGGGCCGGGGGGGGTTCCCGCCAGCTGCGGGGCGTGGAGACACGGTAGGCGCGGAAAGGGGGGGAGCCAGGGGCGGGCAAGGCCGGGAGAAGGGACGGCAGCAGAACGCGGGGCGGTGCAGAGAGCGCGGCGCAGGTGGGTTCAGCCTTAGGCGCGCACGGCTGCCCGTGCAGGGGTCGTGGTTCCTCTTACCCTTTCTCTCCCAGGGGCGAGGGGGAACGGGGAGGGCGCGGGAGTCGGAAAATCCGCTGCCTCTCCCACGCGGGGACCGCGTGGCACTGAAGGCGGCAAAAAAGCGGAGGAGGAGTTTACAGAGCGGGAGGGAGGCAGTGGTTTTCCATCCGCACCGGGGACAGAAGGCGCCGGAGCCGGCAGGCAGCGGGGGGCAGCGGTAGGCGCCCGCGTTCAAGGTATTGGCTCAAAGTCGCCGAGCTTTTGGCCATCCCGACTCCCTCCGACGCTCCTCGCGGATTTTCGAAGCTGCCGGATGCGTGGGTTTCTCTCCGGGACCCCTCGGAGGGAGCGGGCGGGTGTTCCAGTCTCAGGACCAGGCGCCAGAGTGTGGGGAGAGGCGGTGGGCAAGTCGCGGCTCGGAGTGGGGGTGTGCGGGTATGATGCTTAGATGCTGCTTTTTGGGACGGAGGATTTTCTTCCTTGCTACCTTGAACGGCAACTCCAAATCCCCTTTCATAGTTACTGCTGCAGGGAGAGCATATGGTTTTGGGGATGCGAAGTGGAGCGTCCAGCATGGGGCTCTGGGGATGCGAAGTGCAGTGATGCTTTGATACCTGGGATGCTGGACTTTTCCAAGGGGTGTGTGCGGCGGTCCTCCGGCTGCAGAGATGCACATCCCTGCCGAGCTCTCGCCCATGTGCACGACCGTGTCTGCCAGCATGCCGCAGTCGGCGGATATTGTGAGGACCCGCTGGCAGGTGCGGGGGCAGGGTACCATGTGCTGTTGTGCGAGAAGCAGGGCATAGCCTCCTTGTCTGGCAGAAAAACTGCTGGCCCAGGGTTGCTCCAGGTCCTGCTCAAGAAAATGCTCCCGGTTAGCTCTGGGATGCTATGGAAGATTTCAGTGAATGAGTTTCTTTCCATTTCTGAGCAAACCATCAATGTTGATGGAAAGCCTGGTCCAGGCACGAGTGCCAAGAACTCCTGTAGAGCCCTTTTGTGCTGTCCTCCCCACCCCATAGCTAAATCTGAGCCTCACACCCGTGCTAGGTGCTAATACTGGCAAACCAACGCCATCCGTGCCTATACTCACTGCATTCCCATCTGCCTCTTGGGAATGGGCTGTGGAACCGTGGGCTGTGTGGGAAGGCAACAGCGGCCAAGCCCTAGAGCTGTGGGATTGCAGACAAGTAAGACTGTATCCTTGATCCCCAAGGCTAGGGGCTGCAGGAGGAATTTGTGCAGCTGTTGGCCACAGCTGGATGTGCTTCCCGGCTGCTCCAAAGCAGGAAGCAGCCAACCGGCCCCTCAGTTGCCTGTTGAGAGCAGACACAATTGAGGGACTTCTATGAATGCCGACACAGGAAATCCCACTCTCCTTCTGCACCTCATCCCAGCTTGGTGGCATTGTTTCCTTTCGCCAGCCCCGGCTGGGCAGCCTCAGGCTCCTTCAAGCCTGCCTTCGCTACAAAGCTATCTCAGGATGTGACTATGCAGGGATGCTTTTCTCTTGGGTACACTGGTTGTCTGAGTGCAGCTCATGGGTCATTGATAGTGTCAGTCCAGTGCCAACACCACATGTGTGCCCTCCAAAGCACTCCTGCTCCAGCCGTTGCCTTTTGCTGGAAAAGACAGATAGGCTTGCTCTTGGCTCACCAAAAAGGTCTCCACAGAGCAAAGGCACTTTCTGTTCAGCACTGAGGGCTGTAGCATTGGCCTCAGAGGATGGTTTGCTGTGTGGCTGTTCCTTCTGCAGCTAGTGCAGACAAGAGATGGGAGCCTACACTATGCCAGGTACCTGGAGTGAAGAGGCTGAAGAAATTCACTTCAGCTTGAATCAAAAAATGTAGTGCCAGCACATAGGGCAGTATGGCACCTCCATCCTGCAGTTCCTTTTCTCCATTCCTCACCAAGCTGTGTAATTAACTACTGCCATCAATTCTCCAGCATGGCATCTCTCCTCTCATTATCTTGGGCTGGGAGGTATTATTGAGCCTCTTCCTCTTTGAAGATGAGCCATGGGCTTTGTTCTTGCCCTGGCATGACCTGTCTCATTCCTTGCTGTGGTCTGGGGGTAAGCCAGGGTGCGGAGGACAAGGCACCCGTTCACCCACTCCCATGCTACACCTTCCTCACTCAGCCTGGCTTAATTCCCAGCTACCCTTGCAGAGACAGGGCTTGGGGACCAGCTCACTGGGTCAGAGGAAGCCCAGGACCACCTGCGTGCCCTGTCCAGATGGGAAGGCACCAGCTTTAGGAAGCCAGCAAACAGCTTCTGGTGCTTTCTCTGGAACACAGGCAGATCTTAGTTGGTTTTGTTCAATGTAACATCCAGGCCTTTGGCAAGTATTAAAGAAGCTGCAACCCCTGCTCTCATCAGCAGAGTGCTATTTGCCTGTGGTCCTTGCCAGCTCCGTACTGACTCCCCGGTGTAAACCTTGCTTACTTCCCTGCACCTTCCTGAGCCTCCCCAGCACCAACCTATGTCCTGAGGCATCTGCCAGCCCAGCACTGCACTGCTGGGGCTGCAGGACTGCCAGCTCTTGGAGTCACATCTCCCTGCTAACTCGTACTCAGCTGCCAGCAAGCTGAGGCACAAAGCACTATGCAGAGTGAGCGACACACATTTGCAGGTGGGCAGGAGTCAGACTTTTACCAGCCACACAGCTATTAGGATTTGATTAAGCAGTGTGATACAGACTAATTGTTTCTTAGGTTAACAGTATGTAAGATATGGTATGGGGAAAGAAGTGTGCAGAGTAGGGGCAGGCCCTGGGTGGGTTTGGTTACATCAGGATGTGTGGTCTGGAGGGACTACAATGCCCCAGCTGAGGCTGCAGCACAGTACTGCACCCCATCTTCCACTCCAGATTCTGCAGACCTGGTTCAGAGGCTGTAGATGGGCTCTGGGGTCCCCATATGAGAGCGGGGCTGTGATGCTGCATGAGGAATATGTTGAAGGGTTGTTGCTCCCATGAGACAACCTGTTGTGTAGGAATAACACCAATAGCCCTTTATAACTTCATTGGTGATGGTGGTGGTGTGAAGAACATCACTGTTTTGACCTTTTGGTCCTGCTCTGGCTTGGAGCAGGCTTTCCTGGGTCTCACTGATCCCCAAGAAAGGGGAGGCTCAGATCTCTGGGTATATGTAGCTGTCATGCGCAGACTGTGACACAGACTGGTGAGCCTGGCATTCTGGGTGCAGTGCTCAAGGTTCTTTTTCAGTCTCTTGGTTAAGACGTGGGTAAGCATGGTGAGGCTTCATCTCCAGGAGACTGGCTTTCCTTGAGGCCAAAGGGGAGCAGAGACCTTTTGCCTGCCTGCTGGCTCATGCAGAAGAAGTCAACAGGAAATCAGGCAGATTTCCGCAGAGCCTTCTTGCCTTCTTCCCACCACACGACTGCCAGTGAGATTTGCTTTAGTTCAGTTCATTTAGGACTTGTCTGATAGGAAGGCACCTCACTGTGAAATTTCCAGCTGGAAATTCATGGAGTGAGCAGACCAGGAAGCTGCAGAGGGAGGAGGCAGGCAGGGGCTGGAGGTGAAGAGCAGGGAGTGATGTGGCTGGGTGGAGAGGAGCGGCAGGACCAGAGGGACACGCAGTCAGCCTCCTACCAGTGAGCAGCCTGCTCCAGCCACATACTGAGGCTCAGTCACAGCAGCAGGGCTGTGTCATCAGCCTTGCTGTGATGAGGGCGAGCCATCAACCTGAATGTGTACCTGCACCCCCAGACTGACACTGAAATGGCACCAGTCTCTTGCAAGGCTGCTGGGAAGAGGGGCATCCTGCCTAGGCCACCCTGCTTGGCTTCTCCCGCTGCTGCCCAAGCTACAGCTCCCAACATGGTTCTCGCTCCTGCCTGGTTCATCATGCCTAGCACAGCCACCCACTGATACCATGAAGGGACAGGGAGCCAATTTATACCTGCAGCTGAGGCCTAGCTCACCTGGCTCAAGACAGTGATGGCTTTGGAGTTTTGCTACAGGTTTGCTCATGGTCTTGGGAAACCCTCATGAGAAAAGCTCCCCTGTTCTAGGCTTGGGGATAACCCCTGGAGAACAGTTCAGGGAGGTGGGAGGGACTGGTGGCATGTCTCACTTCTGAGTCCTGGCCAAGGCTCAGGGTTGAAGGAGATGCCAGCCTTATCTGCCTTACCTGCTCTGCTTGCGGTAGGCCTTGTCTTTGCCTGGTCTCAGGACCAAACTGGAGGCAATTCCATTTTTTATCCTCCCTCAGTGCTGTACCCTCAGCTCCCTGATGGACTGGATCTCGCCCCACAGGGAGCCCACTGCTGCAGGATGCACACAGGACATGTGGTGCTTTCAGCCCATCAGGGTTTGTAGGTGTCGGGCTGTGGCTCTGTGGCTCGGGGTGGCAGGGTTGGGTGGGTCTCCTTGGCCTCTGAAGAGAGTGGGAGCGTTATCCATTAACCACAGGAGGAGGCAGACCAAGGGCAGCACAATGAAGCTATTGTGAAGTGATCCACCCTACCCTTCAGCTTCTCCTTCCCATCTTCACACCCACTACTCATGGCAACACAAGGCTGGTGTGTCTGCGTGGTGAACCACATCAGGACATTGATCTGCCAGTGCATTCCTGGAGGCAGCGGGTGTGGGGTGCCCAGGTGATGCAAAGCAGAATCCATGCCTTGCGGGTGGGGCGGTGAGAGAGCTGCTGAAGAGCACCACACTCCCCCTGCCTGGCTTCTGCAGCTGGGCTTGCTCCAAAAGTGGAACCTTCAACCTGAGACAAAACCCAATATCAGTAAATAGCCTGGCCATCGATATACAAATGCAGATTGTCTGCTACCAGCTGTCCCTCTCTTTCTTCCTTGTGGCTTTTAGGGGGATGCAATGTGTCGGAAGGGATTGCTTCAGCAGGGCTCAGCCTCTGGGCTCCCTGTTGCCCAGCATCACTGTGGGAGTGCATCAGCATCCCAGTGTGGTAAGACACACAGGTAGGCCCTGACAGGACATCTTGCCGGATGGCCAGCCCATCTCAACAGGGGTACGGTAACCTTGAGTCTCCCAGCAGGGCATCTAGAGCTGCCCTCATCTCCTCTGCTCCCCACACTACCCTGGGGGAGGCTGGGAGGCTGGTGGAGTCTGCTAGCCAATGTCAGTGGCTGCAAAGTGCTATTTCCACATGAGCAGAGCACTCGGGTGGCTCTCATTCAGAGTTCTCTGTGCTTCCCTGAGGCATCCCTGAGGATGGTCACAGTCCCAGGCAGGCTGGGATATCATAGCTGGGGTACACTGGGTGGTGGCTGGTTGCACAGATGTAGCAGCACAGGCTGGGATTTGGAGGGGATGTGACTTGCTCTTTCCTGACTTGTGGTTGAGCTCATAATTGTTGGTTGTGTGGGAGACTCTGTTTTGACGGGATTTGGGCAGACACAGCGGTGAGCTCCCCACCTCCTGTTTGCTCTCTCTGCCTGATCCTACTCTCATAAAGATTTTCCTGTTTGCCACGGTTTAGCCAAGGCCAATGCCAAGGGTGGGAGGTTTAGGTTCTGACTTATTTGCTCCAAAGGAAGTGTCCGCCTCGAGTCTTGCTTTGACTCCACATGTGAGACTTTAGTTCTGCCAGGCTGTTTGGGAAAGCTGAGTTATTCAGGGAGGAGAGAAGAGGGTGCCAGAGATGGTGCTTACGCCCTGGGTGTTTACTCCAAGTCCTTTGCTTGATCTATGCCACTGACGGCATGCTGCCTCCTTGGCTTTCCATTCCTTGGACCACAGACAGTGTGCTGCCCACACACCTCTTCTGTGTCTGCCTTAGGGCAAACCCAGCTCTCAGCAGGCAGCATCTTCCCCTCAGCCCAATTTAAAATCAGCTGGGAAATGTACAGGTGTGTGTGGCTCCTCGAGTCCCTCCAACTCCTGGGACTTCTAGGGACAGCTTTACCTCACTGTTAGGAGATGGCTGTAGCTTTGGAAGTGACTGGAATTGGGAATGTGGCACAAGCAAACCCAGATAGGGCATCCATCCGTTCTACCTCCATTTGTTTCTGGGGATTGTGGGGTGCCCTCTGGCTGGGATAAAGAGGGTTTTTGAGGTGTGGGGGTGACAGACACTCCTGTCTCCTGGAGCAGAGCCATTGTATCCATTGTGAAATAGCTGCATTTAGCAGCTGAAGTCTGTTTGGAGTTTGTGAGATGCTGTGGCTGTCCAGGCAGTGAGCAGGATCTTGGCAGGACAGGTGGCTGGCAGAGAGACCACATCGGACGGTGACGGGTCCCAAAACCTGCTTCTGTGCTCGCCATCCCCTTTCTCAGTAGGGCTGCAGACATTTCATGGCAAAAGCAGTGGTCAGCCAGGGCCCCTGTTCTGAGCTGGCCTACAGGCGAAAGGCCACTTTGGTTTCCGGAGACCCAAAATAGCCCATGTATTTCTGTCCTGGCCACCGGGCACAGCTGACGTGCAGAGGATGGAGACAACCTTGACTTGCCGCAGGCTGGTGGTGGCTGGTCCCAGTGTGCCTGTCCCAGCTTCTGCCCAGGGGCTGCTGCTCAGCTGGGAGGAATTGCCCCTCCAAATTGTGGTAGCTGGGGAGGTGGTGACACCAGGAGAAGATTGTGTTGTTCTGGCTCTGTTTTCACTCTTCTGTCGTCCACTAAATTGGAAGCAGCTGTGCAGCCTGGACCAGCCTCTGAAAAACAGCTTGGAGGGGACAAAATGACCTCTGCCCTTGAGCCAGTCCCCCAGCAGGGCTGGCAGCCTGCTGCAGACCTTCTCTGCTGGGTCGTCTGGGTGCAGGGACAAGGCTCGCTCCATCCAGCCCTGAGGATGCTCTCTCACCCCCTCGGGGGTCAGCAGTTCAGCAGCTCCCACTGGATTTGGGTAGCTCTTGCCTGCTGAGGGTCCTGCCCGCTGGCAGCTCTGTGCCTTTGCATCTGGCTCCATATAGGAAGGAGCTGGAGCTGGAAGGACAGCCTCTCTCCTGGGAGGTACAGGAGGTGGCTGGGTGGCAGCAGGCAGAGGGATGCTACAAGCAGGTACTCTTACTGCTGGTTGGCAGCCAGCTTTTCCTGCCCTTCCAGAAAGCATCACTGTTTGGGGATGAGTGAGTGAGTCCTGGGCTCAGATTCTCCTGAGGAAAGAGTGGCATTTGGGGTGGGAGAGTTGTTAAGCTGAGCCCTCTAAGCCTCCTCTGTCAAGGACTCTGCATGGAGGGCCTCCATGCATAGTTTGGGGAAGAATTTACAGGGACTTTTGAACTTGCCAATAATTTCACAGCCCCTCCTGTCTTGCCTCTCACTGCAGGACTGTTTTGAGATCCTCCTGGCTGGAATGTAAGCTGCCCCATCCTTCTCCTTCAGACCCTCAACTGCAGGTTTCTTCATGCTCAGCTCCCTTATGTTGTTCCTGGCCTGACTCCTTCCTGGGTCTGCCAGCTCTGAGGTCTGTCCTGAGGCCAAGAACACAAAGCAATGATGGAGGAATCATCTTCACTCTACATCCCAGCACCCTAGTGGCCACCAGTGGCAGGTGTCCTCCTGCAGTCCTGCTCTCCCCCTCCAGTACTGCTCCCCAAGCAGTGACCTTGGGGTAGTCATGTGTTGCTGATAGATAAAGCCCTTCCCTCCCAAGCCCAGGAGAAGGCAGGGTATGGAGAAACATATATTACTCCTCTTTCATTCCCTGGCCATGGGACTCTTATCTGCTGGGGTTTTTTCACATGCATCCACCGAGTCCTTACCTTCAGACTTGTCTGGCTATGAGCTGTTTTGCTCTCATCCTGTTTTGTTGTGTGCTTTCTCTTTAGGTGTCTCACCTTCACTCCTCTCAGCTGCAGACATGAGGGGGAAATGGGGACATGGTCCTGTAGGCTCAGCTCATCCCTCTGACATGCTTTAGCTGCTGCCCAAGGTGTGGCCGACTGAGATACCATCTGTACAGACATAGGCGGGGATTCCTCTTGAGCAAGCCTGAGTTGACTGGGGGAAAGTACTAAAGCAAAAGAGATGCATCAGACAGCCATGCCCCTGGGGGTCTTACCTGAACTCTGCCCCAGCCCATCAGAGAGCATCCCTCTTCCCACCTGGCTGGGTGAAAATAAGGAGTGTCACCTGCCTGTTGGAGAGGCAGGCTGCAGGCAGGCAGGCAGGCAGGAGCCAGAACTGCGCCTTCTGCTGTGGCATGATTGGGATTGCTTTTGTCTTCTGTGCATGGCTGTCCTGGCATGTGGTGGGCCTGTGCCACCACTGCATCAAGCCCCAGGTTCTTCCATGCAAGGAGGACCCGCTCCCAACTTGGGGCTGCCTCTGGCTGCTCCTTGTGCTCCCAGCTGATTTTTACATTAAAGCTGTCCAGTTGTTCTCCACAGGGGTCCTGTAAGGTTTTCTCCATTTGGAAGCGGAAACATAGCTTCCTGCCATTGTCCTTCCCATTGCAGCCCCCAGGTCAATCCCAGGGGAGCACCCCTTCCCGCAGCACTCCCCTCCCCATGGCCCCTGGGCAGCACCTCCACTGGCCACTGAACCCCTGGGGGGCTTGGACCAGTCCTGTGGACATGGGCTGTGAGGGTCTGCCTGTGGCAGAGGATGCCGGGAGAGCATGAAGGTCTGGAGTGAGGCATCCCTGGGCTCTTCCCAAGTCCATGGTGGTCCCACAGGAAGCCATGGCCAGGTGTTGAGAGCTTGGTGTGAGCTTCTGTGCATGCCCAGCTGCCCCTCCCCATCTCCCTGCAGCTCCTGGAGGTGCTGAAAGCTGTCTGGAAGCACTGTCCAGGTCCTGGAGGTAGTTTGTGCCTGAGTTTGGAGATTTTGCAGCTGCACTGGCCTGAGCAAATCCCTCCCTCTGCCCTTGAGAGAAAGGGTTTTCGTTTTTCTTAATTTCCAATAAACTGAGTCTGAACCTAGCCCTAGAAAAATATGCCTCCCAAGAAGCAGGTCAGGGTTGTGGATTGGAGGGGACAGTCTTCTTCCCTGGAAGAGTGGCCTGAGTGGGTGCCATCAAGGAAAACAGCTTCTCAGAAGAGTCCCTGTGAATCCTGTCTCTGCAAACAGTCTCCTGAGATCAACTTATCTCTCCTCCTCTGACGCCTGCTCAGAAATGATGTCCCTCCCTTAGCTCCTGCCCCCCTGCTTCCTGCCCCAGGCACTGTATCTCCTCCTGTACCTCCAAACCACCAGCCTTGGAACAGGCAGCTTGCAGGGCTTTTCCTGCCTCTCCCAAGGATGCATCATCCCTGTAGTCCTGTGGCCTGAAGTGACCAGGAGCAAGGGGTTGGGATCACCCTGCCTTTCTGGTAAGCTTCTTGCTGTTACATTACAATGTCCCCCTGCAAGTGTTTGATGGGACACTGGGCAGGAGAACCCATCTCTGCTCCAGGGAGATTGTGTGGGTGCCTGGAGGGGTTTTCTCTGGCCAAGTACGAAGTTGTGCCTGGGCTTGGGCACTCGCCATGTGGTGAGGAGAGAGGTGTGTGGGTTCATTGTGGGCCTGCCATTGCTAAGGACCTCTCAATGGTGTTTTGCCAGTGATATGTCAGGGCTGGAAACCCACTCAGCAGCCCTGCTGGGGATGTGGATACCCAGGGCTTCATGGGGCTCAGTAGTGGTTGGAAGAGTCCCAGCTGCATCACCTGGGGTAGTTTTAGGACTGGCTCTACCCCGCCACTGCCCTTTCCCTGGTGGGATGCCCTTTGGGACAGTACTGGAGTCTCAGCAGGCCCTAGGGAATTTGCCGTCCAGCCGGATCGCTTTACCTGCTGGGGGCAAGGGCCCCCAGGGAGCCTCTCAGGGCTCCTTGAACTCTCTAGATAAGGGACTTTGCAGCCGGCTGGTGTGTGCAGTTCAAAACACACCGCAGGGCTCAGTGCTCCCCCCCCGCCAGCCGGCAGCCGAGATAACAGCGGGTGCTGGGAGTGGGGTCAGTATCTGCAGCTTCTGCTCTATGAGGTGTTTGCGTGGTGGCTGCTAGTGCTGCAAGCCTGAAGGCAGAGGGGGTCTAGAGCTGCCTCTCCTTTTGCCTGTGGAGAACTGAAGAGAACCAGGTGAAGCAGGTCAGAAATGTTGTCCAGGGACCCTTACTATGTGGGGTGAGGGTGTAGCACAGGGTGCCTTGCAGGAGGTTTGTTTTTCATTGGCCAAGCTCTGGCAATGCAGAGGAGTTTGTCTGTAAACAGCAAGGCAAGGGAGAAGGCAGAAATACCCCCTTCCTGCTCCCCTGCTAAGCCCCCTCCTCAGGATGCAGCCATGGGGCAGTGCTAGGGGAGCAGATGGCACCGCAAAGCTGTTTCCTGAGAGGCAGAAAGGAGTAGAATAATAGGAAGTGCTATCAGCTCACTGATGTAAACTGCTCACAAAGCACTCCAAGAGTAGGAAACCTGCTGCAGGCCTTTTGAGGGATGGGGGATTGGAGGGAGAGACTCCATAGCAGAAAAGCCAGTTGAAGCTTTTGCCTCTCTGTTCGCTCCACAAGAGCCTGAGCTGTTTCTTCCACCTTCTTTTGAGGGGCTTCTCAGAGCATCTATAGAGGAAAAGTTAGAAAGCAAAGGGAAACAGCAACAAGTGGCTCAGGCCAAGCAATGTTCCCCTGAAGGAAAGGGAGGGTGAAGCAGCTGTCCATCACGTGTGGCCTCTGGTCATTCACAACTGCTCCAGCCCCCAGGGACTGGGAGGGGGGAAAGATGTGACGTTTGTTTCTAAGAAGGGCTAGAGGGGAACTTCAGAGAAAAGCTGACTGCTGGATCTGTTGTGTGTCCTGAGTGTCTGTGCAGGGCAGGGTCTGTGGGCAAGGGAAGCTCCTGCCAAAGGGCCCCCAAGATTGGAGCAGCACTTCATAGGGACTCTGGGCTCATAGTGCCCATGCTGCTTCCCAAAAAGAATGCCAGCCAGCTTTCAGCTCCGATTTTAAGGGAACTGCTGGTCAAGAGAGGAGGTCCTTACATGGCTCTGTAATTAGTATGAAAACAGGAAGGACGGTGTAGGAGTCAGCAGTCCATTTTTGCAGTAAAAGGAGATCTCTGCATTGGTCCCATGTTTTTTCAACACGCTCGTGACCTGAAAAAGGGAATGAGCAATGAGATGTCAGGGCTTTGATGAGGTGATTGGATTACTCAGGTTCACAGGGACAAGTGCCAGCTAGGAAAGAGCACTGACAACAATTACAACACCAGGCAGTAGGCAGATGAAATTCAGTATAGATTAATATGAAGTGATAGATGAGGGAGGGAGAGAAAAGGCCCCAAATCCACAAACAAGACTGTGCTCTGAGCTGGCCACTTGCAGCAAGGCCTGGAGCTATTTCAGATGGCTTGGTGTGCATAAAAACACAAATCGAATCATCTTTGTGAGTGATAAAGCAGAAAGAAAGAAGGAAAGCCTTGTGCCACTCTTCAAATTGGTGTCTCACCCCTGCACAGTCCCTGTGTGCCCCGGCACCAGCATCTCTGGAAGAGCTAAAGGGAGCTGGGGAAAGTTTAGAGAAAAGCAACAAGGAGGACTGAAGGCGTGGAGCCATGCCTGAATGACTAAGTGAGCTAGAATTTCTGTTTGGAAAATGTGCTGTTGGGTGGATACAATCCAGGTCTGTAAAGCCGCCACTCCAATGTTCATCCACCCTTTGATGTCGAGGGTGAGGGAGCCTTGGCTGAGGCCCTGTGTCCAAGGGGAGCTGCTGCCCCCTCTCAGAAGCTCCCGAGTTAAAGGGGGAAGTCGTATTTCACAGAAGCGAAACCCGCCATGGGCTGCAATGCGCGCGAACAGCATGTCCCTTGCAGCTCAGAGGCTGGGGAACAGTTGGGGAGTAGGTCTATGCGTGTGCCACTTTTACCTTTTCCTGGCATCTGCTTTTTCCTCTGATGGAGACCAGCCTTTGAGCCAGATTGGCCTCTGCTTTGACCCCAGGTACCTGCCTGCCCTTATTTTGGGAGGGTTTGCCTTTATCTCAGCACCGCGGTAATGGTGCACAACTGCACACACTCATACTTCTTGTGAAATACAAGCATGTGCCTCACAGCTGGTGGCTGAAGGTGGAGGCGGGCAGGACGCTGCCCAGAAGGCTGGTTCCCTGGACCCCTGGCACAAGGTAGGAGGATCCGTGGGCAGCGTGGTCAGAGTTCAGGCACGCACTTGAAATCTCATGAAATGGGCAGTCTTGGAGTGTTTCCCATCCTCCAGCAGCATAATGGGCATCAGAGCTTCATGTGATTTACATCCCTGTGCGGGGTTGTTCTGTGCCTTCAGGTAAACCTTGAGGGGCCTCCAGGTCACCCTTCCTGCCAGGAGGACTCTGGTGTGCCCAGTGGACAGGCAGATGTAGGGGATGGGGTGTAGGTTGGTGAGGCAACTGGCCCTGTCCCATCTTGGACGTACTTGGAGGAAGTACTGACCTTATGCCTGCAAAGTGATCCCCATACAAGTGGTGTCAGGAGGACATGAGGTGCTTGCCACTGAGTCTGCTGGCAACCCCTTGGCTGGGGACAACAAGGACACTGCTACACTTGGTGTTATGTAAAGGGCTTTTCTTGAAAGAGCTGGTGTTTCTGGATATAAACCCATAGCATGCCTACATAGCACCATGGAATTGTTCTGGAGTGGGAAGCCAAGCATGCACTGTGCTTGCCTTCAGTGAAGGCATCAGGAACATGGGAAAAGGCAATGCATGGAAAGGGAGAGATGGGGAAGTGTCTGAAGCCGGCTGACAAATGTCTCCCTGCAGGTGTGGCTGTCCTGCAGTGCGGGTTTTTCCACAGAGGTTAGGCAATTTTGGTGACAGCTGGCCCTGCTGTCAGCTCCCAGGGCTTGGCTGGCAATGGGACTGTGTGTGGCCCAATACCACAGGTGTCACTTAGCATGTCACGGCCTTTGCGTGGCATGAATTGGCAATTAAAATTGTGCCATCTCTTTTTTGTGCCTGCTCAGAGGTGCTATCCTGTGATTTGTTAAAGCCACTCCTTGTGATCTTGCTCCTTCTGCTTACACATCACTTTTGTGGGGATAAGACAGACTGCTCTGTGCCCAGGATCAAAAGGGATGTCCTTATGCCAAGGCCCCACATTGCTCCTCCTTTTTCCTGTCCCTTAGGATGTGCAGCCACCAAGCTGGTGGCTCGGCTAAACACCAACAGACTCCTCTGGGAGTTGGTTAGAGCTGCGCTGCGCCGGCTGGAGAGTTGGCATCTGTTCCCATGTCCCATAGGGTAGGGCTGCTCTCCCCCCGTGGGAGCAGGGCTGCCACCTGTTGCTGGTGTTGGTTCATGTGACCTTTTCTGTTTTAGGGTTGTTTGTAACAGCCAGCGGCTGGAAGTGTTTCCTGCTGTAATGACTGCTGACCCGTGAACCCTTTGGCAGACACTGTCTCTTTGTGGAAAAAATTAGGAGGCACTTAGCAAAGTGAGATAGAAAACAAACATAGCAGGCAGGAGAGTGCGGCTGGGCAGTGCCTGCCAAGGAGGCTGGGCTCCTGACATGGGGTTGTGGGCACTCCAGGCGGAAGCAGGAGGAGGTGGGAAAGCAGCATGCAGGAATGCTCTGCCCCAGCACCCTCCAGAGTCCTACTCCGGTCGCTCCTGCCCCCCTCCTCCTCAACGCCCCCAGCTCCTGCCATCTCCTCCATGGCACTCTTCCCTTCCTCCCTTCCCTGGACGCCTGGGCACTGTGTGGTACCACACATTTGGGCTGTGTGCCAGCTGTGGTACCTGATACCTCTTCTCCTCTTCCACGGATGCCACTAGACCCATAGGGCTCCAGCCCGTGTGACTTGAGCCGGGACCTGACACTCTAAGAACAGGGGAGTGTGGAAGCAGGGGAACACGCTGCCTTCAAATACTCTGAACACGGGGCTTGCGCTGTCTCTGTCCTCTCTCCCCAGGTATGTCTGTGGGGTCAGTCCCTGTCCCTGTTTCCTGGGGCACTGATGTGACCTGGTGGGGGCTGAAAGAGGGGCCAGGGGTTTGTACAGGCAAGGAGCAGCATGTTGAGGGCTTGCTGGGGACCAGCTGGAGGAGCTGGGGTTCTCCTGCCTCTTTTGGGTTGAAATCTGTTTGCTTGGAGACAAGCAGTGGCCCTGGCGGGGTTTCCATGTGCGATGTGGTGGCAGTTTTGCTTGCAGATTCCTCTGCTAATCCCGGGCTAGGGCTTGGGTGTCTCTTCCCCAGAGGCACTGGCAGGCTGCCGCGAGGGGATTTTGGGATGTTTTCTCTGGAAGCCCGGATGGCTCACAAGGGCAAGGCAGGAGCTGTCATGCTCCCAAGCTGTCTGCATGGGAAGGGAGGGGAGCGGTGCTGCAGATGGCTCTGACATCAACAGGGTGGCACCTGTCGGGTTGGCAGGGCTCTCAATCCTGTGCAGGCGTACTGTCGTCCTGCTCTGGTTTTCCCAAGCAGCCAAGGGGCTTCCCAAATGCCTCTCCACATCCTGCCGGCTATGTTTTGGCTCCATCATAACTCAGGCTCCCCAGCCTGCAGGACCGCACCGCGGGAGGAGGTGATCCGTGTCCGGCACCACACGGGCACCTGTGCCAGGGGACGGGCTGCGCTGCCTTCAGTGCATGCAGGGGCTGGCACGAACTACAGATCCCAGCATGCTGCTGGCTGCCTGCCTCCTCCTCCGCCCCACCTGGCAGAGCGCAGGCAGGGATGCTGCAAGCGGCGGCAGAGCAGGCGGCCGGCGGGCATGTCCCGGGAGGGCCGGGGACACAGCGCCGGCAGCCCCACTGCAGGTGAAGCCCTGGGAGAAGTGCTGGAGCACCTCATGCGGCGCCGCCCGGACTGGAAAAGAACAAGGCAGGCCTGCGGCTTCTCCAGGGCGGTTAATCCTGCTTTGCCCTGGGAAAGGCGGGTCTAGGGAGGGAAGGTCCCTTCTCTGGGCTCCGGAGACTGCATCTCTGGGGTTGTCTGCCGGGAGAGTGATGCCTGAGCAGTGCAGGGGCTCGGCAGGTGGTGATGGTGATGGGAAAAAGGAGTGCTGGGTGCCTGGGAGGGGACAGCAGTGCCAGGAACGCCCTTGCCTTTTCAAGGTGACCCAGGAAAGGGCTGTGAGAGCCCCAGGGAAGTGGAATTGAATGGAAATGGGGGATTTGCATGGTTCTGGACGGAGAGGCTGCTGAATTAAATGTGTCTTTTGTGCTGCCAAGCCTCAGGCGTTGGAGGGAGGTGGGGAGGGCAGGGCAGGGGGGGCAGACACAGCCCACTGCGCACATGTCTCACTCACAGCTCCAGGATTGGGGACACAGAGCTGCAGGCTCACAAATCCTTTAAGAGCCTGCTGTGAGCAGCCGGCATGAGCAGCCTGGGCACCTCAGGAAAGCAGTTTCCTTTTGGAGGGAAGGCTTGATGTGCCCAGCCAGCAGACTAAGGCTATGTATCACAGCCCCTTGGCTGAAGGACTTTGAGCCACAGGTTTCCAAAACTCCTGTGCTGTGCTCTGATCATTTGCTGGGTTGGTGTTTGGCTCCCAGTACTGTGGAGCACTTAGCTGGCAAGATGGATTGGGGTTAAAACCAGTACTGCCCCTGCCTGGCTCGTGTCCCTCACTCTCCCATAAAATCTTCTGTTTGCTTTCCAGACGGAGAGCAGCAACAAGACTTGCTGGGACCTGTACTGACTCTTGCCACACAAGATGACAGCAAGGGACGGACCCCAAGATAGGTAATGCCGGGTTCTGATGTAAGGCGTGGGGGCACATCCAGGGTACTAGGAGGCAAGGGAGGACAAGGAGACCCAGCATCTGGGGGTACGGCCACTCCTGCATGCTCACTGGGCTACCAAGCTGTCCCTTCTCTCTCAGCTTTTCCATAGCAAATAGGCTGTAAACAGTCCCTTGTGCCGGGACACGCCTGGGGAGCCTGACTCCCTCCCACATCTGGTGACGTCTGCTGTGTATCTGGGTGCCACATGCTAAGGAGCAGCCAGCCTTTGTACCGTGTTGGGAAGGGCCTCCCACGGCCCCTCTACAGTGCTACGTCTCCTCCGGCAGCCCAGGCTAGCCGGAGCTGCGGGGCAGGGGAAAAAATATCATCCTTCTCCCTCCTCCTCCTCCTGATGACTCCTGCTGTGGGGCTAGGGACAGTCAGAAGCGATACCTGTCCACTACCCTGCCCAGCATTTCCCTCCAAACTGCTCTGTCCCCTCCACAGGTACAAGGCTGTCTGGCTGATCTTCTTCATCCTCGGCCTGGGAACACTGCTGCCATGGAATTTCTTTATGACCGCCAGGGAGGTGAGGGCTTCCCTCTGTTGTCCATGACACTAATTGTCCCCTGTCATGTTGAAGGACCATGGTATAGGTGTGTCAGCAAGGCACAGCGTAGAGCTTCTCTATTGGCATGCAGGGGATACCAGCATGTGTGACCTGGGTGGGACAAATGGCACTGAGGTGGCAGAAGGGATGAGCGTGGGTCGGGAGGAAGGATAAGGGTGGTCTGCGTGTGCTAGGGGGAGGCCTGGCAGAACCTCAGCCTCACCAGGCTCCTTCTCTTGCAGTACTTCATCAGTCGCCTTAAGGACCAGGAGGAGATGAGCCATGTCAGGAACCAGACCTCCCAACCCTCCTACCTGGAGTCCATGTTTGACAACTTCATGACTCTCTGCGCCATGGTGCCCCTCCTCATCTTCACCTGCCTCAACTCCTTCATCCACCAGCGGTGAGCCTTGCCCTGTCCTTGCCCCTGCCAGCCCCCATAGGGCTGCCCAGCCCTGGCCTGTCCATCCCTGGCCTGTCCTCCTGCCCCAGAACTGAGCCAAGCCACAGCCTGTTCAGTCAGGTCAAAGGCAAAACACCCATCTCCTGTTGTAAGGTTTGGCTGCAATTCCTACAGGAGAGCTTGGTCCCAGCCTCACAGGCTTTTGGAGGGGTGGTTTTTCCTGACTGAGACCCTCTTTTGCAGGATTCCCCAGCAGATTCGCATCTCGGGCAGCCTGGTGGCCATTGGGCTGGTGTTTTTAGTCACAGCAATCATGGTGAAGGTCCCCATGGACCCTCTTCCCTTCTTTGTCTTTACCATGATCAGCATCGTCTTCATCAACTGTGAGTGGAGCAGGGGGGGAAGGAAGGGGGCACAGCCCTATGGCTAGGGTTGATCCCTCTGGGAGGAAAGCATGAACCTCAGTGTGGGAAAGCCAAGGAGAAGGGGGGCTTGCGTTGCCCTGCAGGGCAGGGGCCTTGGCTCCCCACAGAGATGTGGTCCATCCTTGCCATTGGTTTCTCATTTCTACTTATCATTTCCCTTCACAGCCTTTGGTGCTATTCTCCAGGGCAGCCTCTTTGGACTGGCAGGGCTCCTGCCTGCCAGCTACACAGCCCCCATCATGAGTGGGCAGGGCTTGGCGGGCACCTTTGCTGCTTTGGCGATGATCTTCAGTATTGCCAGTGAGTAATCCCTGCCCTGCAGGTGACAGGGCCTTCCCAGAGGACTGCTGTCACAGGATTTGCTGAGGTCATGCTGCAGGATTTCATGAGAGATGACAGCAGGGCCTTACTCCTCTCAGCCCTCATCATCTTTTTCTTTTTCTCCCATCCCTCTCTTCCCGTGCCTTCAGTTGGTGCCCAGCAACCCGAGAGCTTCATTGGTTACTTCACCACGGCCTGTGTGGCAATCGTGCTGGCAATCTTCTCCTACATCATTCTGCCTCGCATGGTGAGACTGTTGTCCTGGTGGGGAAGGATGTGGGGAAATGGGACCTTTGCACATCCCAGCACAAGAACTGTGGCCCACTAGTACCCCACCCTACCAGCCTCCTGTAGAGGCTGGCAGCCCCTGGCAGCCTTGTTTCCGCATGCATGAATGAGTCCTCCATGCTGTCTCTCTCCAGGATTTCTTCCGATACTACTCCATGAAGGACAAGACAGAGTACCGTGTGTACAATGCAGAGCTGGAGACCAAGAGAGACCTGATTAAGAAAGGTGAGGGGCTGAGAGGAGGAAGAGAAAGGAAAAAGAGGAAGAGCTGAAAGAAAGAATGAGACAGAAGGACTGAATTAGATCTCAGTCTGCTAAGCGCTATTTGTGTCTCTCCCTGCAGATGAGAATGGGATGGAGCAGAATAACTCAAAGGTCATCCCTATCCACAACCCTGATGAGAAGCCCTCTGTCGTTGCTATTTTTAAGAAGGTCTGTGTGTTGCCAGCAAGCCTCACCCTGCCCTTCTTTTCAGAATGGGCAAAGGTGTAGGAGAGCATGGGGATAGGAGACCAGCCCAGCACTGGTCCCTTGCCCTGTGTTTGGTACCAGCATCTTTCTTTTGTCTGCCCAGCTCTGGGTCATGGCTCTGTCTGTCTGCTTCGTCTTCACTGTCACCATCGGCATCTTTCCTGCCATCACAGCTAAGGTGTCCACTGTCCTCGGAAAGGGAAACACATGGGGTAAGTGTGCCAGGGAGGGGGCGAGGTACGAGAAAGCTGGGAACAAGCTAAATGGGAGAAAAAAAAGTGGGGCTTGAAGTAGCAGGTATGTGTGGTGGGATGACCCTGGCTGGATACCAGGTGGCCACCGAAGCCACTCCAACACTCCCTTTCACAGCTGGACAGGTAGAGAAAATATGATGAAAGGCTCCTGGGTCAAGATAAGGACAGTGAGAGATCACTCACCGATTACTGTCACAGGAAAAACAGACTCACCTTGGGGAAAATTAATTTAATTTATTACCAATCAAATCAGAGCAGGATAATGAAAAATAAACCCTAAATCTTAAAATGCCTTCTACACATCCCTCCCTTCTTCCCAGGCTTAACTATATTCACAATTTCTTTGTGTGCTGCCCCTGCAGCAGTGCAGGGAAACGGAATGAGGATTGTGGTCAGTTCACCACACATTTTCTCTGCTGCTGCTTCCTCCTCAGGGGAAGGACACCTCCCACTCTTCCCCTGCTCCACTGTGGGGACCCTCCCATGGGAGACAGTCCTTCATGAACTCCAATGTGAGTCCTTCCCATGGGTCACAGTTCTTCATGGGCCACAGTTCTTCATGAACTGCTCCAGACTGAGTCCTTTCCTTGGGGTGCAATCCTTCAGGAACAGACCGCTCCAGTGTGGGTCCCTTGCAGGTCCACAAGTCCTGCCAGCAAATCTGCTTTAGCATGGGGTCTTCCACAGGCTGCAGGTGGATATCTGCTCCACTGTGGACCTCCATGGACTGCAGGGGGACAGCCTGTCTCACTGTGGTCTTCACCGAGGGCTGCACGGAAATTTCTGCTCTGATGTCTGGCTTCTCCCCCTCCTTTTCCACTGGCCTTGGTGTCTGCAGAGCTGTTTCACTCACATATTCTCACTTCTCTCTCAAAGTGCAATTGCACGTGTTGGGTTTTTTTTTTCCCCTTCTTATGTATGTTACCCCACAGGCACTACCACTGTTACTGATGGGCTTGGCCCAGCAGTGGGTCCATTTCGGAGCCAGCTGGCATTGGCTCTGTGAGACATGGGGGAAGCTTCAGGCAGCTTCTCACAGAAGTTGCCCTCGTAGCTCCTCTGCTACCAAAACCTTGCCACACAAACCCAATACAGTATGCCTGAAGGGAAGAGGAAACCACTGTGCATGATGGTTTGGATGCGGACACCAACCTAGCTGCGAGACCATTGCAGACTTTAGTGGGAAACTGGGAGAACCTAGACCTGAAAGACAGTCTCCGTGCAATTGGCATGAGGGGCTGGGGCATGCTGGTCTCATCACTGCCCTTCTCCCCTTTCTGCAGGTCTCTACTTCATTCCTGTCTCCTGCTTCCTTCTCTTTAATGTCTTTGATTGGACGGGACGGAGTCTCACTGCCCTCTTCACGTGGGTAAGTGTGGGGCAGGGAGCAAATGCCCAGGCAGTCTTCATTCCCAAGTCCCTCAGCCAGGGCCCTCACTGGGGCTGCCACCCGTGCCTTGGAGCAGGAAGGAGGTGCAGAGCTGACTCCCGCTTAAAGTCCTAAGCAGAGATTTATGGGTCAGAGCTGACAACCACAGTGTTGTTCTGTCCTCCCACCTCTCTTTCAGCATGGCTTGGATGAGGCTGCCTCCTCTATTTCAGCCTCTTTGTAAACAAACCTTCACTCCAGCTATGCGAACAGCGAGACAGGACGGCGACGGGGAAGAGGGTGAAAGACAGGGCAGCCCAAAATAAAACCTCTGGCCTCAGCATAGGACACAGCTGCTTCAAAGACCCTTGTCCTGGGAGCAGGGCAGAGCCATGCCATATGGGTTACAGAGCTGTCCCCTGCCACATCCCCTTGCTTTCATCTCCCCAGGCTGGGTGAGGAAGGGGGCTGTCCTGTCTGGGTCTTTTCCTGCCCCTTCGCCCACTCTCCAAGCACCATTTCCCCCGTATTGTTCAAGCTGTTTGTTTAGAGAAGGTCTTCAGGACCATGTGCCATAGGGTCTGCCCAGGCCTGACTTCCCTGCAGCCTGGAGCTGCTTCTCCCCTGGCCATCACTGCTGGCTGCCCTTGGCCTTGGCCATGAGCCGCCTTGCCTGGTGTCCAGGCCGCAGCCTCTGTGGTGGGATGATCCAGCAGGAGATGTTTCCAAAACAAGTGTGTGGAAAGTCTGACTGCATGTGGTTCGGGCCTCATTTCCCTGGTTGGGGCCCCACTCACTCCCTTTCTCCTCCTCAAACAGGAGAGGCAGCTGTTGTCACCATTTTGCCCCATAGGCATGGCAGCTGGCCTAACCTCAGCTTCCTCCTGTGCTCATGAAGTGTCCTGTGGCCACACCAGCCCAGCAGCTTCCAAAGCAGCTGGAGGGTCTCTTCTGACCTCAAACCAGTGGGCCCTGTGATCTGCAACCCTGGCACCTCACTGAGAGGACCCCAGACAGAACCAGGCACGTCTCATGCCAGGGGCTGCCTTGGTCCCAGCTGCAGGGACAACACAGCGGGATGGTGTCTCCTTGTTTGTCCCAGTCTCAGTTGTCCAGGAACTCTGGTAGGATCCAAGGAGACTGTAACTTGGTCCATGAGTTTCCCACCACATTCCAAAACAACCCCAGCATAATCCCTTTCCCAGATTGCTGGATCTTGCCCCACTTGGCTGGGGGATGGCGTAGGAGGCTGAAGAGCTGGTTAAAGCCCAGTTTGCAGACACTAAAGTGCCAGAAGGGACTTACCTCAGCCAGCCTTGTCCTGCACAGTGGTTCACTGCATGAGTGTGCACAAGGCTCTCCTGCCTGTGTGCCCATTGCCAGCAAGGGCTTAGCAGTCACCCATAGACCCAGCTCAGTATTTTAGCCCTAGTGCTGCTGCTCTCCAAGTTGTCTGGGACAGGGCTTCCAGACCAGGCAGGACCTCCTTACCACAGCAGGTGGTGATGCTGAGACTTCTTGTAGCAGAGAAAGTCTCTCAGCAACTTTTCCATCTCAGCGGCTCCTTTGCAGCCCTGGCACAGTAGGGACAGCCTCTGTATAGCTCCTGCCGGCATGCCATGGGTATGGGGAATGCCCACTCCTCAGCTGCTCAGGTACCTGTGTTTTTCTCCCAGCCTGGGAAGGACAGCTGCCTCCTGCCAGTGATGGTGGTCCTCCGTGTCATCTTTGTCCCTCTTTTCATGCTGTGCAACGTGCAACCCCGTTACTACCTGCCTGTGGTGTTCTCTCATGACGCCTGGTACATCATCTTCATGATCTTCTTCTCCATCTCCAATGGCTACCTGGCCAGCCTCTGCATGTGCTTCGGGCCCAAGTGAGTAGGTGCTGGGGATGAGGGAAGGGTTGGTTACACCCCCAGATGACAGTTCGGCATGACTCCTGGAGTCTAGCTCTGCCCAGCTCTGGCATCTGGAGAAGGGGCCACAGGCACAGAAGGGAATTGGCACTACCCCCAGTATCCCATCTCCCAGGCTTGTGCCTCTGTATTCTAGAGATGAGGAAGCTATTTGGGCTCTCCGTTTTCCCCACTTGCCATGCAGGGGAAGGGACCGGATGCAGCAGGGATCTGGAGGGGAGCAAAGTGTGGCACAGCACCCACAGCAGGGTGAGCAGCCTTGCCCAGCACAGGTGGCATGAGGAGCCCAGCTGGGGCTCAGCCAGGCAGGATGCAGTGCACAGTGGCAGGAGTTGGAGAGGGTTATCCCTGGTGCTGGGAGCTTCGGGGTTGCCTGCCTGATGCACTTTTTCTGTATGAGTCTGCAGTGTGGAGACAGGCTCTTGGAGCAAGGTCGATTTGCTTTTGGTGTTCCTCTACTGCAGAGGAGCCTCCCATCTCCACTGAACAGAAGGGCATGGGGCACGCATCCTGAGGATGGATCTGACACCTGTTTCTCCCCTAGGAAAGTGCTTGTGCATGAAGCAGAGACAGCTGGAGCTGTCATGGCCTTTTTCCTGTCGCTGGGCTTGGCCCTAGGAGCCGCAGTCTCCTTTCTGTTTCGAATCCTCATCTAGCAGAGGCACACAGAGGGTGCAGGGACACCAAGAGATGGCTCCGCATCCTCCTCCGAGGCCCTGGACACCTCAGCACTGTGGGAAAATAACACCTCATGCCTGTCCCTGCCAAATCACACTGCCACAGCAGACGTTACACCAGGGATGGTTCCACTCCTGCAGGGTTGGCCTGGCTCCTGCCATGCTCGGCTGTGTGACGCCTTCAGGCCTACGTGCCTTCTCCTTCCCCATGCTGTGTGTGTTGTAAGACCCCCAGGATCTCACAGAGGTCCACCTGCCTCCCACGCTGCGTAACTTCCCCAGCTCAAGGCCAGAAGCCATTTTCAGCCTCTTCCTCTCTGACAGAGTGGAAGGCTGGTATCCAGTGTTATTCCTTCTCTTGCCCCCGTCCCCAATGCACCTAGAGACTTGCTCTCCTCTCCTCTCTTCCAAGGGGCCTGGAAATATCCCACACCCCTTCTCTTGCCGGTAAGACTTGAGAACAGGGAGGAGAGCCCCAGCCACCCTCACTATCCCTGCTCTCTGCTAGACGCACATCCCTCTGTGAAGTGGTATCCCAGGGGCATAGACATCTGTGTCCTGCCCACATAAAGACCCAATACCGTGGCCAGGCTGAGGGAGGAGGAGGTCTCCACACCCCACCTTCTCCCACTCTCCTTGCCTCTATTCCCTTTTGTGTTGGTTTTTTTTTTTTTTTGTGATTCTGCCATTGTTTTTCAGCCTCCTGGTTGTATGACAGGAGGTCCCACTGTGGGCTGCAAGAAGAGGCAGCAACTAACTCCCTTCCCACCAAGGCTGCAGGGGGGGAGCCTCACCTCTCCCTTGGCTTTCCTGTCCCTTGTCTGTGTAAATGTGTCTGTACAGTTGCCGTTTTCTATAAAAAGACCAAAACATTCCTTTGGGGGTGTGTGTGTCTCCATTGCCACAGGGGAGAGGGGCTGTGGAGGTGGAAGGGCTGAAGGGAGCAGGCACCACCATTTCCTGGGCATCCTAGGGTGCTGTGCCAGAATCAGATGTGGAAGTGTTGTGTGCATCCCTTGCACAGTCAGGACCAGCTGCAAGGACACAGACAGTGTGGGGGATCATTGAACCATGGAATCATAGAATGGTTTGGGTTGGAAGGGACCTTAAAAAGAGCATGAAGTTCCAACCCCCTGCCTTGGGCAGGGACACCTTTCACTAGGCCAGGTTCTCAGAGCTCCATCCAGCCTGGCCTTGAACACCTCAAGGAATGAGGCATGCACAGCTTCCCTGAGCAACCTGTTCCAGTGCCTCGCCACACTCAGTAAAGAATTTTTTCCCCAATATTTAATATAAACCTACTCTCTTTTAGTTTAATCCATTCCCCCCTGTCCTGTCACTACATGTCCTTATAAAAAGTCCTTCTCCATCTTTCTTGTAGGTTTCCTTCAAGTATTGGAAGGCCACAATTAGGTCACCCTGAAGCCACCTCTTCTCCAGGCTGAACAATTCCAATTCTCTCAACCTTTCCTTGTAGGAGAGGTGCTCCATCCCTCTAATCATATTGGTGGCCCTCCTCTGGACTCACTCCAACAGGTCCATGTCCTTACTGTGCAGGGACCCCAGAGATGAATGCAGCACTCCAGGTAGGATCTCATGAGAGAGTAGAGGGGCAGCATCACCTTCCTCAACCTGCTGGCCACACTGCTTTTGATGCAGCCCAGGACACAATTGGGTTTCTGGGCTGCAAGTGCACATTGCTAGCTCATGTCCAGCCTCTTATCCCCAGGGATGCTGCCCTCAGGGTACACCAAGGGACCACCAGCACCTCTGATAAGGAGGAGATTCACCTGCACATTTTGGGGTGCTATGATCTGCAGCACACCCACCTGGGAGCTTTCCTTGTGCCTGGGAACAGCCAGAGTGCCACCTCCTGATCCTGGCGGGGAACTACAAGAGCCTGCCAGCGGGACTCCCCCCTCCCTCTGGCCCACATCATTCACAGCCATCACCTCCTCGGCATCCCCAGGCATCAGAAACTGGGGCTCGGGCACCCTGATCCCACTTCCAGCTTCCTTTGCTAGTCAGGCCTGTGTGCCCATAGCCTCAACATAGAATCACAGGATTGGAAGAGAACACAGTGGGTCACCTGGTCCAACCTCCCTGCTCAAGCAGGGTTATCCTAGAGCACATGGCACAGGATTGCGTTTAGATGGTTCTTGAATATTTGCAGTGAGGGAGACCCCACAACCCCTCTGGGTAATCTGTGCCCTTGCTCAGTCATCTGCACAGTAAAGAAGTTCTTCCTCAAGTTCAGTGCAACTTCCCGTGCATCAGTTTCTGCCCATTGCCCCTTGTCCTACTGCTCAGTACCACCGAGCAGAGCCTGGATCCCTCCTCTTGGCACCCTCCTTTCGGATATTTATACACACATTGATGAGGCCCCCCGTCACTCATCTCTTCTCGAACTGAGCAGACCCATTTCGCTCAGCCTTTCCTCACAAGAGATGTTCCAATCCCCTCATCATCTTTGTTGCCCTCCACTGGACCTGCTCCAGCAACTCCATGTCTCTCTTTTACCAAGGAGCCCAGAACTGAATACGGCACTCCAGATACAGGGATGATAAGACTTATCTTACTGCTTCCCTCAGACCCTGGAAATACAGCCTATCCAAACTGGTTTGCAATGGGGACACGGACCTGCCAGGCGCTCCAGCCCTGACACTTCCCGTCCCCTCCCTCTTGTCCCCTCCCTTCTCATCCTCTGGGCTCCAGTGCATCCCGCCTCAGGACGGCTGAGCTACACGGCCCACGGCCTTAAGGGGGGCTGCAGGAAGCAGCTGGGGCACTGCAGCCCCCCGGTTCCCTGCTCCAGGCCCAGACCCGGGAAGGCGCCACCGCCAACACCTCCGTGACCTGTGCGGAACGCTCTGGAAGCGTCCCTACATTACCGAACACTGCGTTCCTCCGCGGCGGGGCGCGGAAAATAGTCCCTCACCGGAGCTGCCCGCCGCCCCTCGCCGCGGCGCTCGGAGGGCCGAGGACCGCGGAACCGGGACCCTCCGAGCGCCGCAGAGAGAGAGACAGAGGGGAGCCCCGACCAGAAGGCAGCATGGCGGCAGCATGAAGCTGAGCACTGCGCGCCCGCCCCCACCATGGCCGCCGCTAAACGGCAACGCCAATACCTCCCATATACCATTTATCCGCGGCGCGCTGACGAAGGCCCCTTTAAGGCGGAAAGATATGGCGTGCGGTTAGGCACTCCTCTCCGTGCCTATAAAAGACGGCCGGTGGAGGGGCAAGTCTTTCACCCGTCCCTCAGGCCTCAGACTGTAAGGGCAGAGCGGCGGGCAGGGTGAGCCCAGGGCCCCCGCCGCCCTACCCCCCAGTGCTAATGGCCTGAACGTGGGCTGTGTTTGCCTTGTAGATGCCCGAGAAAGTGCAGCACGATGAGGAGGATGCGGAGACCTTCGCCTTCCAGGCGGAGATCGCCCAGCTCATGTCGCTTATCATCAACACCTTCTATTCCAACAAGGAGATCTTCCTGCGGGAGCTCATCTCCAACGCCTCTGACGTGAGCCCAGGCGGGGGGTGGGCTCCTTCCTCTGCGGGGGGTGCCGGGTTGCGGACTGGTGTCCTGCTGGGGGCGCCCGGAGAGAGGCCGTGTCCTGGGTGTCCTGGGAGGCCGTGGTGATGATCTCCCTCTCCCCTAGGCCCTGGATAAGATTCGCTACGAGAGCCTGACCGACCCCTCAAAGCTGGACAGCGGAAAAGATCTTAAGATTGACATCATCCCCAGTCCCCGGGATCGAACGCTCACCCTGGTGGACACTGGCATTGGGATGACAAAAGCGGATCTGATCAACAACTTGGGCACTATCGCTAAATCCGGGACCAAAGCCTTCATGGAAGCCCTGCAGGTGGGTTGCGTTTGACTGCATGGGTTTCCTAGGGCCTGAGACACAGACTTGCACTGGTGTACAAATACTAATTAATAAATAAATAATAAAAAGGCTTTGCTGCCTCGTTTGCTGTGGGAGCTGTTTGCCTGCCCCAGTATGCTTCCCCACCTTTCCAGCAGCAGGGAGGAGCTAAGGGTAGGGCTGGCTACCTGTTGGCGCTTGCCTGTTTTTCTCTGTGTGCTGACCCAGTTCTTTGCTGCTGTCAATCAGTTGCAGGCATTTTCCATCTCTTTGCTGGTCTTATCAGTTGCTCTCTACTTTTACAGGCTGGTGCAGACATCTCCATGATTGGGCAGTTCGGTGTGGGCTTCTATTCTGCCTATCTGGTGGCAGAGAAGGTGGTAGTCATTACCAAGCACAATGATGATGAGCAGTATGCTTGGGAGTCATCAGCTGGGGGCTCCTTCACTGTCCGAACTGACCATGGTAAGTATTGTACAAAAAAACAAATACATTTTTGTGCTAGAAGCGCCCCTTTTCCTGGTGCTCCATAGAGCTCTGCTGCACTGTCAGTCACACTAGTTAATCCTGGGTATCCTGTAGTGTATAGGCTTGAGGAGCTGGTCGCAGTTGCTCTCTGCCCTTTAATGCTATGCCCTGAAACCCTGATGTTTCTCTCCTCTCCCTGCAGGTGAACCCATTGGACGTGGCACCAAAGTGATCCTGTACTTGAAGGAGGACCAGACCGAGTACTTGGAGGAGCGTCGTGTCAAAGAAGTGGTGAAGAAGCACTCCCAGTTCATTGGCTACCCCATCACGCTCTATGTACGTAAGGAAAGGACTGTGGGGACCCACTGGAAAGCTGGAGGCAAGGGTGGGTGATGTTAAGAGCAGGAACATAGAGAAGGCCCAGAGTATGATCTCTTCCATTCTTTTCTATAGTTCTTGGCTGCTGGGTACTGAGCAGTGGTGCTCCCAGTTTCTTTTGAGGCTGGGGGTTTATTGGACATGAAGGGTGTCCAGCTACGATTTTAGCCTTTGAGCTGTACAGCTGGAGGTCATCTAAACCAGCCACAGAGGAAGGAGGGTTTCCTGCTGCTTGTCTCATTCTCTCAGGCACAGCTTTCGGTTGTATGAGGAGGGATTCTGAGGGCTGGTTCCAAGAGAAGCTTTGGCCACATGTTGCCGTTGTTGGGCTTTGGAGGACATCCATTTTTCTCATCTGGAGAAAAATGAATTCTGGTAAGAGTTGCTTGGGCCTAACCTACTTCTTGTACCTTTCTCCACAGCTGGAGAAGGAGCGCGAGAAAGAGATCAGTGATGATGAGGCAGAGGAGGAGAAAGACAAGAAGGAAGAGGAGGAGTCAGTGTCCAAAGATGAGGAGAAACCCAAAATTGAGGATGTGGGCTCTGATGATGAGGAGGAGGGAGACAAAGGCAAGAAGAAAAAGACCAAGAAAATCAAGGAGAAGTATATTGACCAGGAGGAGCTGAACAAGACCAAACCAATTTGGACCCGCAACCCTGATGACATCACCCAGGAGGAGTATGGCGAGTTCTACAAAAGCCTCACCAATGACTGGGAGGACCACTTGGCTGTCAAGGTGGGTGCTTGACTACCCTGCCTTCTGGGGAAAGACAGAGAGTCCCTTTCTAGCCCGTATCGAGAGCCTCACGTGCCGCACGTGGTTGTGCCTCATTGGGACTGAGGGATCCCAGGCCACTTGGTGGTGTGGCAGTCTGCACTGTGACTCCCATGCAGGTGGAGGGGTTGGCAGTGCTGATTTGTAAGCAGGACAGGAGGGTATTGAGCCTCAGAAGCATGACTCCTCTGTCCAAGCCTGCTGGATGCCAGAGAATCTGGGACAGTGAGGCTGAGGAGGGGGAAATCCAGGTTGCTTGGATGCTGGAGACCCTGCTGTGCACCTGTGCCAGCCCCAGTGCTGAGGAGCAGCAGTTCAGCCTCCCTACAGTGGGTACTGGGGGAAGGGATAGAAGTGAAGCACCCCAGCAGCTGTTTCTTTCCTGGCTCCACAGCACTTCTCTGTGGAAGGGCAACTGGAGTTCAGGGCCCTGCTTTTCATCCCGCGCCGTGCCCCTTTTGACCTCTTCGAGAACAAGAAGAAAAAGAATAATATTAAGCTGTATGTGAGACGTGTCTTCATCATGGACAGCTGTGATGACCTCATCCCTGAGTACCTGAGTAAGAGCCCCCTGCCTCAGCCTCCTGCTGTGGAGCTGGGACCCCCACAGCCTGTGGTACTGCTCCTAGTACAAAGGGGGCTGGATGAGGTGTGGGTGCACAGCAGTCAGTGTTTTAGCACTTTTCCTCCTGTGTTAAAGCTCAGAATCCTTAATTTGATGCACGTTTTAATTTCCCCTACTCAGACTTCATCCGGGGTGTTGTGGACTCGGAGGACCTGCCTCTGAACATCTCTCGTGAGATGCTCCAACAGAGCAAAATCCTCAAAGTGATCCGCAAAAACATTGTGAAGAAATGCTTGGAGCTCTTCTCCGAGCTGGCAGAGGACAAAGAGAACTACAAGAAGTTTTATGCGGCCTTTTCCAAGAATCTGAAGGTGAGCTGAACACACTGCACCTGGAGGAGGGAGGGGCCCATGACCCATCTGGCTGAGAAGCAGTCTTGTCCCTGTACTCTGTCTCCTCTGCATGGATGTTAGGATGAAGGGAAAGGGGGTCTTGTGAGTGCCCCAGAGAGCCTTTGTGGGCAGCCATCCCCTCCGGCTGCCCCAAACACTCAAATGATCAAGAGGTGGGCAGAGATGGCTATGCCTCAGGGGTGGTGCCAAGTGCATCCAAGTCTCATTCTGGAGGCTTCATGCATCTTTTCTGCCACCAGCTGGGCATCCATGAGGACTCAACCAACCGAAAGCGCCTTTCGGAGCTGCTGCGTTACCACACGTCCCAGTCAGGCGATGAGGTGACTTCGCTTTCAGAGTACGTGTCCCGTATGAAGGAAAACCAGAAGAGTATCTACTACATCACAGGTGAGCCAGAGCTCCTCTGAGCCCTAGTGAGGTGAAGGGAGGTTACCTGCCTACTAGCCTAACTTAAAACTTTTCCTGCTGCCTTCAGCAGCCTATCCATAAGAGCTGGGGAAAGGCCAACAGGCCTAGAGCCCTGGATGCTGCCAGTTTTACGTTAAAGGTTCCAAGTGACTGGTGCTGTTTGTTCTGCTGTAACCAGCTCTTATGTCTTGGTGATGTTTCATTTCTACCCTCCACAAACACAGGGGAGAGTAAGGAGCAGGTTGCCAACTCAGCCTTCGTGGAACGTGTGCGGAAGCGTGGCTTTGAGGTGGTGTACATGACAGAGCCCATTGATGAGTACTGTGTGCAGCAGCTTAAGGAGTTTGTTGGCAAAACCCTGGTATCAGTAACCAAAGAGGGGCTGGAGCTGCCTGAGGATGAGGAGGAGACAAAGAAGATGGAGGAGAGCAAGGCCAAGTTCGAGAACCTCTGCAAACTGATGAAGGAGATCCTGGACAAGAAGGTGGAGAAGGTGAGATGGGCAGGGAGCTCAGCCCTGGGCTGGAGGGAGGGGGTCCTCCGTGCTGCAGGCAAGGGCCCCAGCTCAATGCATGCCTCTCATCTCCTGCAGAGGAGCCGCTAAAGGAGTCTGGAGGTCCCAGCATGCACCGTCTTGCTCTAAGCAGCCAGGCTGCAGGTGAAGGGCACTGACCCAAATACGTGCATTGATAGGAGAGGGTAAGTGTGGGAAACATGCAGTGGGTGCTCAAAATGCTGGCTGAGCTGTCCAAACTAGTCCGTGCAGCAGTCCTGGAACTGCTTGGAAGATCTCTGCTTGCTTTGGGGTGTCCCCAGGTGAACTTGGGACAAGGACTTTAAGCTATCATGTGTGCCGTGGCTGGGCCTAGTCCAGGCCATATGGAGACCTTGCTCAGCTAACCCTCAGCTACGTTGACAGGTCACAGTCTCAAACCGGTTGGTATCCTCTCCCTGCTGCATCGTCACCAGCACCTACGGCTGGACAGCCAACATGGAGCGCATCATGAAGGCTCAGGCGCTGCGGGACAACTCTACTATGGGATATATGATGGCCAAGAAGCACCTGGAGATCAACCCTGACCACCCGATTGTGGAAACCCTCCGCCAGAAGGCTGATGCTGACAAGAACAACAAAGCTGTCAAAGATCTGGTGGTGCTACTCTTCGAGACTGCTCTGCTGTCCTCTGGTTTCTCCCTGGAAGATCCCCAGACCCACTCCAACCGCATCTACAGGATGATCAAACTGGGCCTCGGTAAATATCCATGCAGCTTCTCAGGTTTGGAGCAGGCTGTGAAGGCAGGCTAACTGATCGGGCTAGTTGTAACTGTCTTGGGGCCGGGGGAGGCCCATAAGTGAGCCGTGCTGGTGTGATGTGCAGAACTGGCTGTGTACCTAAGGTGGCCAGGGGTAAGTGGAAGCATTAAACAAGGTACTTCAGGACAACTCAGGGCACTGAGTGGACTGTCCTGTCTTCCACAAGGCCAGGACCCACCCCCAGGCTGTTCAGATCACAACTGAGGCTTTTTATTTCTTCAGAGCGAATGTCAAAAGTCTGTCATGGATGATGTAACCCATCTGGTTACAGCCTTGCACCCAGCCTTTTTCTCCAAGTTTGCTATTTAGCTAAAAATGTAAATCAGAGGTGCTGTGCCTTGGCACAGCTAAGGTGTTAACTCTTAACTGCCTGTTCTCAGTAGTAGGGTCTTGTATTACTCAAACTGCAGCTAGGAAGTCTGTATGGTAGTACAACTTTCTGTTCAAAGTAAACTGAAATACCTGCAGTGTTGGAAACTAAGTAGCTTTAGAGTCTTGCAACTGCTTTACTTGTGACTACTGGATTTACTGTGTTTGTCTCGAGAGAAATGCTCATGTCTTAAACCACATTCACTTCAAGGTTTTGTGGCACTGGGTGACAAGTCTTTTGTCATTAACCTCTACTGGCTAAGGAGTGCCCTCCAATGGCACATATCCATATATTAGTGCAGATGTTACTGGGAACATGGTACAGGATTAGTGCTGTAGTTGACAATAACTCCTAATAATACTGACTTGTGTTCTATTAGTTTTCAGTCTGGAGGAGACTGAGGGGAGATCTCATTGCAGTCTGCAGCTTCCTCGCGAGGGGAAGAAGAGGGGCAGGCACTGATCTCTTCTCTGGTGACCTGTGATAGGACCTGAGGGAGTGTCAGGGCAGATTTAGGTTAGGTGGGAGGAAAAGGTTTTTCACCCTGAGTATGGTTTGGCACTGGAACAGGTTCCCCAGGGAAGCGGACACAGCAGCAAGCCTGACAGAGTTCAGGAAGCATTTGGACAATACTCTTAGGCACATGGTGTGACTCCTGGAAATGGTCCTGTGCAGGGCCAGGATGATCCTTGTGGGTCCCTTCCAACTAGGGATATTCTGTGAACTACTGGATGGTAATAGCCCTGTTCTTCAGGCTGTGGGCAGGAGACAGGTTTGCTCTGGGAGAGGCTGTACTTCTGGGATCTGGTAGCACTTGGAGGCCTCATCTCTTCCTTTCTTTCCCATCTCCCAGGCATTGATGAAGATGAGGTGACTGTAGAGGAGCCCAGTGCAGCTGTCCCTGAGGAAATCCCCCCTCTGGAGGGAGATGAAGATGCATCCCGCATGGAAGAGGTAGACTAAAGAAGGAGAAAGGCTCTTCCCTCATCTGCCAGACCTCTGCCCTATATCATGTCTGCTTAGAAGGGGGTCTGCTCCCACCAGCTGCTACTGACTCCATGGTGGTGTCTGTTTTTTTGGCTATGTTTGGTTGGGGTTGTTTTCGGCAGAGTGCAGGAGGGCATGATTTCCTGTTTGTTTGTAGTGCGTGATTCAGGTAGCCCAAGCCTGTCCTCTGTCTTTCTGCTTGTGTAGGAACAGCTGCTGATGGGGAGTGGAGGTGAGGAGGCATCAGGTTTCCTATTTTAGTCCCTCATGGGGTATCGTATGTTACCAGTAGGCATCAAACACTGCCCTTGTTCCATTGGGTTGGGAGAGCCTTTCCTCTGAGCTACTGCCTCCCTGAACCCCTGGGGTAGAATATTGTATTTTGGTTGTTTTTTGTTTCATTATTTTTCTGTTATTTGTTCTACTGCAATTAAAGAATTGATGATTTACATGGTGGGGTCCTTTGTGTTTCATGCCTACTCTGCAGAGGAAAAGGTCTCAGCTTGTGCCTGAGGGTATCAGGCTGCTGGTCTCTCCTGTGCCCTGACTGCTTTTCAGAACCCTGCTTTAGGTGATTGCTACCCCTTCCACGCCCAGGAAAATAAAGTGGGTGAGAGGAACACATGACCTGCTGTGCAGGTGGGGTCATCTCCAATGGGCAGTAGTTCTCCGCCTAGAGCACTGCATGTCTCCACAGCCTGGGAGCAAACTTTTCCAGTCTGCACAGGTCAGCTGGATGAGCTGTGCCAAGGCCTGAACCTGGGCTGCTCTTGGCTGGTCTGATCTGAGCACCCCTGGGGCAGGAGCTGTGGCAGGAACCATCTGCCTGTTCCACTGCAACATGGAGCAGGGGTTGGAGTGACAACTGAGAACTGTACTCACGCTGCCTCCCGTTAGCTCTTAGGCCAAAAGATTATAGATGCCTTTCTTCCCACCTCCAGCCTGCCCTTTTTGGCCTTCTGCAGCCCTTGGGTGTTTGACAGTATCAGGCCATCCCTTGGCTTCTGTCATGTTCCAGATGACAAAGCAGCCTGGGGCATCACCTCTGATTGAGCTGTCCCTTGCACTGAGCTCACGTTGTGTGAACAGGGTTTGTCACCCTTGGCCACACTGGCCCTTGGGGTTTGTCAAGGAAAAATGACACCAACATCAGGTTCTCTTGCTGCCTGCATGCCAGCTGCCACAGGCACAAAATGGAGTGGGTTTTAGCCAGTATCCATCTTCACCAGGGAGGCAGAGCCTACTAGAATCCCTTGCTGCACACCAAGACGCTGTATAACACCGTGCTGCCAGTGTGGCAGCTGTGTGGGTGCAGCCTTCTAGGACAGTGCTGGAGCTGAGCTAGCAAATTGTTTAAAAGTAAGATTTCTCTCTGGAAAGGAAGGTTCTGCCAAATAATGAATCATTCAAGTGATTTCTTTTAAAGTGAATGTTTTGGTGGTTTTTCCTGCTAATGTTTTCTTTAAATTTAAATTAGAAAAGTTATCCTATTGCATCCCATTCCTAACCTGGCAGACAATATATTGGTTTTTTGGTTGTTTTTGTTTGTTTGTTTTGTTGTTGTTTGGGTTTGTTTGTTTGTTTTTACCAAGGAAAAAAACAAACACCACTTTCCATTTCCAGTCTGTCAGCAGATGGTGGCAGCAGACATTTGGGGGAATTTGCAGGGCAGGATGAAAAGCTATGAGGTTGCTCAGGCACTTCCAAAAGCTCAAAGCTAGGAAAGGAGCACAGGTAAAACTGCTGGAAAGCCAAGTGCTCTGAAGTCAGCCCTGCAGGCTCAGCTAACTCACCGCTGTCCCTAGTCTCCTCTGTTTCTCTTGTAACCCTCACCTGTCTCTGAACCCTGTAAGCCTACAGCCAGGGGTTTTCACCAGGCTTCCCATATGTACCAGTAGGATAGACCATCCACACCTCAAGTCTCTCTTGGCTCTGCTGTGGGGCCTTGGATTGGTGCCACTGCACTGCACAAAGTGCTACAGCAGTGGTGGCCCCAGCTGGCAGGTGCTCAGCAGGCTCTGCACCACTTCTGTAGCTACACCCACCAAGACTGCCCAAGCTGCACCATGCAGGGAACCCAGGAGCCAAACCAGACTTAGGCTAACAGCTCCTCCATGGCCCACCAGCATAAGCAGCATTCCAAACTTGGCTGTGCTTCCCAGTCCTGTGTGCAAGGATCTGCTGTCAGGCCTTACAGCTTTGGATCCAACCCTGGTTGACACCTGCCTTGGCAAAGGCAGAGAGAGGCACCTGTGTTTGGAAACACAGCTTTGCTGTCCCTGAGAGACACAGGACACAAGAAAGTCTCTCCCCTCCTTCCAGGTGTATGGGAAAAAAACACCAAACAAATAAAAAAACCCCACATTTATGCCCATGGCACTATATGCAGCATATTTTTAATTTAATAAAATAAAAAGAGAAAAAAGTTGCCTTGCAAAAGTACCAAAACCTGCTGGTTTGTCAGCCAGGTTGTGTTGAGGAGAAAAGGACTGACCAGTAAAACCCAGGCTCCTGGAGAACAGCTTTCACTGCTCCATCTCCAGCTGCATGGGGAGCAGGTGCCCACTCATTCCATCCCCTGCTGCCTGTGGAGCAGGAACAAGGCACCGCAAGCAGGCTCTGCCCCATATCCCAGCCCTCCAGGCACAGCAGGGCTCTGGCCAGGCCCTGGGAAAACTAGGGCCAATGCCTCCAGTTGGCAGGAAAAAGAGGGGCTGTTTGTGCTTCTCTGAACGGCAACTGCAAAGCCCAGAAACTGTGGCACTGAGGCACCCCGAGGCAGTGCTGGGGCTTCCGGGCAGCGCAGCCTTTGGCCTGAAACAGCAGCGGATGTAACCAAAAAGCAACCTAGAAGAACTCGGCAAACCTTGGAAACCATACTGGCCAGCTTCAGGCTCTGCATAAAAGTCAGGGCTGAAGGGAGCAAAGAAAAAGTGTCTTGGAGCAAGGGCAAAGAGCTGATAAAATCAAACTGGGAGGTACTGGCTTTCACTGCAGAGTGCCCTCCCAGAGCAGACCCCAGGCCTGGGGTAGGACAGGCTGGGAGTCACTCCCTTAGCTGTGCCTGTACTACCTGGAGTCCCTTCTGGGATGGAGGCTGAGAGCTTCCCACCCTTGGGATGGGCTCAGCTTGGGACTTGCCTCACCCGGAGGTGTTTCAAAAAGAAACCTAGTGTTTTGTTTGCCCTTTCCTCCTGCCGAGCTCTGTAGTACTTACAGAAATTGAAGAGCATTAGCCAGAGGCAAGACAGTACCAGGGAAAAGAGTTCCCTTGTCCATCAGTGACTTTGGGGAGAAGCCACAAGGCAGAGGTGGAGCAGGTGTACCAGCAGCTCCATGCTGGTATGCCCCTAGGCCTGTGCCTTGGCTGTAAGTCTTTGACCCTATTAAGGCAAATGGAAAGGTTTAGAGCTGCAGCAGCCCAGAGCATTTCCTGGGCTTGTTCCAGCCCCTTCTCCAGGAAAAGCAGGTGGAAAACTGAGTCACCAGTCCTGCCTATCCATACCCCACCGTGCTCCTCAGCAGATTCTGAGAAATCAAGCAAGTACCCTCGACCAGAGGCAGGACAGTGGCTATGGCTTAAATGCCATGGCCTCAGCTTCCTTAGACCTTTTGTACAGGGGTCTCGCCTGGGGGGAGCTTCTTACTGCGCTTCTTCATGCGGCTGCGGGCGTAGACACGGAGAAAGAGGGCCATGAAGACAACAGCTATGCCCAGCCCACCCACCACAGTGACAGTGTGCCCATAGATGAGGCAGGACAGGAGGATGGCAAAGGCCTGTCGGAGTGTCATGATGATGGTGAAGACAGCTGCCCCAAACTGGTTGATGGTGTAGAAGATGAAGAGCTGGCCGCAGGCAGAGCACACGGAGAGCAACACGGCATGGGCTGTGAACTCTGAGTGGCGGGCCATGAAACGTACTGACTCCAGCAAGGCACCCTGCTCCAGGAGCGAGCCCACTGTGAAAAGGCAGGAGAACACGTTGACACCAAACATCATCTGCACAGGAGACATCTTGTAGGTGAAGAGAGCATCCTGCCAGTTGGAGGTGAAGCTGTCGAAGATTATGTAGCCAGCCAGGAGGACTACGCCAGAGAAAGTAGTGACAGTGGACACGTGCCTGTTGGGAGCACTGGAGAGCAGGAACATGCTGACCCCCACAGAGATGAGGGCAGCAGTCAGGTACTCCCAGTACTCATAACTCTTGCGCGACACCAGTTTGCCCATCATCATCACCGGGATCACTTTGGAGGCCTTGGCCAGCACTTGGGTGGGGAAGCTGATGTATTTCAGTGCCTCATACTGGCACCAGCTGCTGAGGATGTTGGAGAGGGAAGCAAAGGAGTATTTGTACATGGGAGCCCCATGGCGTGGCTGCTTGGTCAGGGCGCAGTACAGACCGGCCACTGTGAAGGCCAGGATGCGGTTCATGAACACCAGGAACTGGGAGTCCGTGAACTTCTCACCAGGGTCCGTTTCAGTGGCACCATATGTTCTCGTCATCACACGTTCCTGGAGGACACCCCATGTGAGGTAGGAGGCCTGCAAAATGGGAGGAGCAGAAGGAGAGTCAGGATCCACAACAGCAGCTGCCAGCAACCACATGAAGAACAGACCCCAGGAGATCCTTGCTTTCCCCAGTGTTGCCTCATTGCCTCATTGTCTGCACAGCAATACTCCCCTGAGACACTGGGAAATGGGGCCACCCTCCACTCCACCTGTCTGAGGGAACCCACTGTCCATGTGGTTACAACCAGGAATATCCTGTTCCAAACAAAAACTGCTCAGTGTTGTCCTAGTTAGAACAGCTGGGACCAGTTCATCATTGTATGGGTGTAACCCAAAACTGTGTATAGCCTTCCATGCCATTTCCCAGAAATTGTTATCAATGAACCATTTACACCATCTGCCCATAGAGCCTGACTCCTCAGGCTATAAACTAGGTGTTAAGAGGCCTGCGAGATAGGAGAGTGCTCTTGTTCTCACACCCATTGAGGAACCCCCCCGCCCTGAGGGAGGTACTGGGCATTCCTGCCTGAACTGGAGGATATATGATCTTGGAGTCTTGGGACTTTTTTAACCACTCATGGGATCCAGAGGAAGACTGCAGATCACTGCTCTCAACCAAACTGCAGACCACCACTCTCGACTGAACTGCAACCACCACTTTTCAACCAGACTGCAACCACCACCCTCGACCAGACTGCAATCACCACTCTTGACCAGACTGCAACAGCACTCTCACCAGCAGGTTTTCCCCTCTCCTTTTACTTTGGACTCAGGGGGCCCAAAGAACACCACTCTGTTCATGCCCCAGGGTGCTGGGTTATACATTTGGGTTTTGTGAGTTAAAACCAATTGTTTGTCTGTATAATCGTACTTATTGTATTATTTTATTAAATTGTTATTCTGACTTATAATCTCTTTTTTGAGTTGAGTTCATTTCCCCTGCTGGTTTACCTTTAAACCAGCACAGTGTACAGAGGGGAGAAGCCCACAATGCAAACATCCTGGTGGAGAGCGAGCAGTTATGCTTCAAGCTGCTTTAAAGCCTGTGGAACCAGACTGACAGAATCAGGGAGCGTTACCGATACACAGCTGTGGTTTTGGTGCCAGCTCCCTGCGGCAGGTCCTGGCAGTTTTCCCAGTGGCCTCTGCATTGGTTTTCACTTCCAGCTCCCTAGGCCTGGTTCTTCCATCCAAATCAATTCTAATTTCAAACCCAGCAGATGTAATTGTCAGCCAGGGATGACCACTGTTCTGGCCGTCACCTCCACTACTTCTGGTACAATACTGAGCCCCTCACAAAAGTAACGCAGACTTCCTTTCATCACGCATTTCCTGAGAAATTAAGGCACAGAGATGCCTGAATGGTGACCTGCAGCAAGTCTGAATGGGGCAGGAGAGCAGGCCAGAGAGTACCTTCTGCTGGCTGTAAAACACCTGGATTTTTCTATCTTAATGCCCACATTACTATTTTCAGTTCTCACAGACCCAAAAAGCTGCCCTTCCTAATGATGCTCAGGCTGTCACTGAGACTTAGGGAAACTAAGATTTAAAATTCCTGTTTATCTGTAGCTGAAATCAGTATATTCTCTCCAGTATTCAAATTCAATCCATCAAGGCAGGATGCATCAGCCCCAGACAGTGACCCAGAGGAGAGCCTGGGAGATAAGAGAGCTCAAACTATCTGCTGATTTGACATCAGGGCCAGAACAAAAGCAGGCCTAACAATCTGCTGAATCACAGAATTTTCACAGTTTTCCCTATCCGTGGCAGTAGAGTACTGTAATCAGATAGACAGGATGCCCCAGCCCGGATGACACAAGCTAAATGGACCTCCACAGCCCTTAGATGTGGACTATCCTGATTGAGAGGCTGTGTTCCAGTCTCCGACCCTGCCCTGATCAAGGACAGCACTGCATCCTTGGTCTTCAAGGAACTGACAGTCACAAACCCACTGGCCACCTCCTCCTTCCAGAGTGGGACAGCCACACACACATGCACAGGGCCCTTACCTGTAGACCAGCAGCACAGAAGAGCAGCTTGAAGACCTGTCGGGCTGTGGAGGACTCTGTGGGCTCTGCCCGGGGTGGCAGAGACCCATCCTCCTGGTGTACAGACTTCACCTCAGAGCCAAACACACATGATTTGATGACAGGGAAGCAAATGCCTCGGCCTGAACAGGGTAAGAGAACACAGAGACACAGTGATGCTTGTGGGTCCCTTCCAACTCAGCACATTCTGCAATTCTGTAATTAACCACAGCCTGGGCATCACCAGCTGCACCAGCTTAAGAGGTGAAGCCTCCCTCCTTACTAGCCTCCAGATCTGCTGGCACGGGGGCCTCAGAGAAATTTGTTTCAGAGTAGCACCTAGACAGCACTGGGATGCAGCTCTGTGAGCGGCTCAAGCCTAGTCTGACAAAGCAGGTTAGGGAAACAAACTGAGCAGGGCAGACCAAGGAGGTGCAGAGAGCTCAGAGGGAGGCAGGATGTGGAAGGGAAGCTCCTGTCCTTACCTGTCTCCAAATAGTTCCTTCTCTTGAAGTACTGGATGAGGAGGAATCCCGGCACCACAATACTCGCGTAGCCAGCAGCATTAACAAAGAAGCGGAAGAGCCAGAAGTCCCCCCAAGAGTCCTGCAGGGCAGGGGCGATCTCTTCACCAGTAGCCATTGCAGGGAGGGAAGCCAGCACGAGGGGAAGGCAAAATCTGTGGAGAGAGGAAGAGGCAGGTGGTGGGCTACTGGTACATGGGCAGCTCCACTCTGCATGCCTGTAATACCTCCCCACCGGCAGGCAGCACCCAGACCCCACCTCAGCAACAACAGTGATGCTGGCAGCATGTGGAGTAGCAAAAGTCCTCAGGAGCTAAAAAGCACAGGCCAGGCATCTGTATTTGCTTCTGTTGAAGGTGTTTGCTCTGGAACACATGGACTTGGATTCTCAGGCTTAGAGAAGAACACTGCTGTATCTGCTTTTGACAACACTTACTTCAAATGCAAGGAGCACCTCATACCTCACACCTCACCTTTATAGGTTAAACTTTAGCACAGCTCTTGGGTGGTAAAAGAAAAGGTCACTGAATGGAAAAATCAACTCCCACCTAGCAGCTCATGTTTCAAGCCTGTGTCCATGAGCAACCTTCACCTGGGAGCAAATAGTTCAGAGCTTTCCCCTCCAGCTGCACCAGGTGAGTGGAGGAGAGGCAGAGGTTTGGGCTGCCAACCTCCCCCACTTCTCCATGCAGTCCTGGAAGGCAGCATACCAAGGCATTCCCCACGGCTCAGAGGAAATTACGAAAGTTTAACCACTTAGCAAAACACAGCCAGAAAGCAAGGCTGGAAAGGAACTTTCCTGGCAGCTAGCTGGTTAGAATTTTACCAGGACTATCTAATAAGGTATAGCTGATATTCTTCCTTTAAAGCTACAGGAAGTGACCTAGCTAGCTTTAAAACAGCTTGAATAGTCCTTGAAGGAGTTCTTCCCTCCACAGAGGCAAACCTGCAATATTCAGGGGCACCAGGTACTCAACAGAATGAGCAACCAGGCAAGAACTTCCTATACCCAAGGCCACCTGCATCCTCCTGTCACACACCAAGCTGCAACTTCCTGCATCAGGGTAGAAGGTCTCCCTGGTCCATGCTCCATCCATGCCCAGTTTCCCCAGTGGAGAAAGCATCTTAATTGCCTTGGGGGCCAGGTAAGTGTGCTGTGGGCTGGTTACATAAATGCACACCAGAAAAACTCTAAGCTCCTGTGACTGTAAGGGCTAGAGATGTTAATTCCTCCTCCCCCAGAAACAAGTGAGTCAGAGGAATTTAGGCCCTGTTTAGGGGTGTACCTGGTTTAAATATTGTATAGCTGTGACCTTTGGTAGCCCTCCCACAAAACTCAGAGATTTACAAACTTAAGAGCTTTAAAGGCAAGTAAGTCCCCTGCTATTTCATGTGCGAGCCCTCCCCTCCAACTTCTTGTCCCCTTGGGAAAGGCCTCAGAGGCTTTTCTTATCCTCAGCTGCTGCAGCCAGGCCCTTGGAGTCCAACAACCTGATCTAAGCCAAGGCTGTGTTTCACCCAGAAATCTCCCTCCTGTGACTTAAAGGACACAGAAATTCTCAGCCCAGGAAGAAGTGCATGGAGGTGGATTTCTGTGCCTGCTTTCTATTTCCTTCCTGTTCTCCCCTCAAGAAAAGACAGTTTGATGCCTCCACCCCAACTCTCCTGCTGCAGGGGCACCATTGCAGGCTGTACAGGTGCTGTGGGATGCAAGAACACCGCTTGGTACCGGCACCTGGAGTTGAAGCTGCCCACGTGCTTCTGGGCTTGCCTGTATTAAGTAGCCCTGGCTGATGGCAGGGTGCAGAAATGCCATTCGCTTTTGCAGAAGTCAGACATAAATGACAGGGTCGGTTGCTACACTCAAGGGCCACGTCTCCAACCTGACAGGGACAGTAAGCTCCATCAGCACGACTGCTCCTGCTGTTATCCCACCGGCCCCCGCAGCGCTGCCATGGGAGGAGAACGAGCTCCGCTCTCCCACAGCGACTGTGAAGAGGAGGCTATGGAGGGACAATGGCTCTCTCTATGCCTGCGCTAGCAATTCCCAGGCCCCGAGAGCTGACTCAGTGCAGCAGGCCCTGCCCTCCCCGACGAGGCTGGGAAGGAACAGGGACGCCAGTGTTACAGGTAGAAAGCGGGGAGGCCGAGCAGGCGGCGTGCGAGGCATGAAAGGAGCCTTAGTCTGGGGCCTGGGGAACAGCCTGGGAGGCGAGACAACAGACCCGGCCGCTGCTCGCCTGGGCACAGGCAGGAGAGCTCTGAAAGGCACCGCTTCGGAGCCGGGCTGGCACCCAGCCCCCTGCCTGGGATGCAAAATTTGGGTCCCAGGGAATGAAAAGGATCCCTGCCTACAGCCCTGCGACTCTTGAGCGCGTCTCCAGCGCCTGGAAGGGCTGAGGTCAAATCCAAGCCTGGAGCTGACAAGTCCATGGCCCCTGCTAGGAGCTCGAGATCTCGTGTCTGCTCTCTGTCCCTGCCCCTGCACGCAGCCATGCCGCAGGGAGCGCCTGCCATTGTCCTCCCAGGGCCGACCGCCGCCTCTACCCAGGGGCCACGAGTGGGGCACCGGGCTCCGGCTCCCTGCCGCCCCGGGGCACCGTCCGCGCCCCCCGCCCCCGGCGACACCGGGGATCCCGGGAGGAGAGAGCCCAACGGGGACCCCGCTTGCCGCTCCAGGGCTTCTCTGCCCCAAGGCTCCGGCGGCTTCTGCCCAGGGACCAGCCCCGTGGGAGAGGCAGCGCAGCGCCCGGCCGGGTGGGGGGCGATCGTGGCCCCAGGGTCGCCTCCCCGCCCGGCGGCCACGTTCGCAGCGAGCGGCCCGGCAGCGCGGCGGCGGCCGCCCTCGCCCGCGCCCCCGAGCGGGGCAGCTACCGCCCGCGGCCCGGCCCACCCTCCGCGCCCACGCCGGAGCGGCCTCGCCAACCCACCTGCAGGCCGGCCCCGGCTCCGGCCTGGCCCCCGGTCCCGGCCGGCTCCCCTCGGCTCTGCTCCCGGCGGCGGCGGAACCCCCGCCCGGCGGGTGCGCTCCCGCCCCACAGCGGCCCCTGCCGCCCTGGAGGGGCCGCGGCGGGAGGAGCGGGGCGGGCGGGCGCGGGCGGAGAGGTGGCCGGGATGACGGGATCACAGAGTCACAGAGTCATTTAGGTTGGAAAAGACCTCTGAGATCATCGAGTCCAACCTGTAGCCGAACATCACCATGGCAGTAAGTGCCACGTCCAAGTCTTTCCTTGAACACGTTCAGGAACGGTGACTCCACCACCTCCCTGGGCGGTCCATCACAATGGACAAGGGCCAATCTCACATCACCCTTTCTGAGGAGGAATTCTTTCCAATGTCCGACCTAAACCTTCCCTGGCACAGCTTGAGGCTGTGTCTCTTGTCCTGCTGGTTACCTGGGAGAAGATGCTGACTTCCTTTCGGGTAGCTGTAGAGTGTGATAAGGTCAGCCCTGAGCCTCCTTTTCTCCAGAGTAAACAATCCCAGCTCCCTCAGCCGTTCCTCATAGGACTTGTGCTCCAGCCCCTTCATCAGCTCCATTGCCCTTCTCTGGACATGCTCCAGCACCTCAGTGTCCTTCTTGAAGTGAGGGACCCAGAACTGGACACAGGACTCAAGGTGTGGCCTCACACGTGCAGAGGGACGATCACTGCCCTAGTCCTGATGGTCATACTATTCCTGATTCAAGCTAGAAGCCCTTGAAACTGAACCCTACCAGGCTCCCCCTCCCAGCCCTGCCCTGGGCACATGCCACAGCTGCTTCCAGTGGCAGGCACTGTCTGGGCACTGTGGGGCAGGATGGGGGCCATGTCCACCCAGTCCCTGCAGCCCTGCACCCCCATCCCGGCCCCGGGCATGGCTACAGGGCTGGCTGCAGCCGTCAGATGGCCACCCAGTAATGTTTCACAAGACATCTTTGTAAAACAAATGGTTTTATTTTATAATAACAAAAGGTGCACATCACTTGTTTCTGCCTTTTTCCTTCGCTCCCAGCTGCAGCCCTGGCCCCACTTCCCATTCTGCCCTGCAGCACCTGTCATTCCTGCTTTGGGCAACCCAGGAGTGCCTCATGTCCCCCTGTGAAGGTGGCATTGAAGCAGCTGCACGGGTTTGCAGCAGGGTTGAGGCCCTGCCAGAAGGTGAGAGGCAAAGATTCAAAACAAATGCAATCCAGTCCAGGGCTGCTGAAGAGACCAGACAAGCTCAAGAGAAGCCTGGGGGGTGCCCGTGCTGCTTTTGTGGCAGCATTCCCTCACAAGAAGGGAGGAAGAAGACAAAGGCTCACTCCAGAGCATCTCGGGCAATTACGCCATCCAGGATTTGTCCAAAACAACAGCAGCTGCTCCCAGGCAACAAGAGGGGAATTTCCCTGGCTGAGGTGGGGCCAGGCAGGCTTCATGCCTCCATTCCCACAGCACCTTTGGCTGCTGGTTTCATAATACATCGCATGTGCATCACACGTGCTCCTCTGGCTGGAGAGGGGGCAAGGAAGGGCGGTGAGCTGAACAACAGAAAGGATGTTGCATGAAGATAATACTGCCATCTCGTCCACTTTCAGCCTGGGAGAATCTAAAACCTAGGGAAGACCCAAGCCATAAGTTTTTAATACCCTTTCAAGCCAGGAGATTGGGCAGGATCTTTTGTCCTCTTTGCAAAAGAGGAAACCACAGCATGGTAAAACAGCAAGATGTCAGACACAACAGCAGAAGCAGGGATCCATAACCTGGTCTTCCAGCATCTCCTACAATCTTTCTTCAGCCCTGCAGCCCAACAGCACGGCATGGGAATAGAGCAACAGGCTGGGATCCCCCAGTCTTGGCCTTGAGCACTAGAAAGGCTCTGCAAGTGGGGAAGCCCCTGTGCTCCTACTCACCTTCTGTGGTGCAAAGGACCCGAGGGAGTGGGCAGACGGGGGAAACCCCTGCAGCCCTCATGTCCGTGGCCCTTGGCGTAATGCTCAGCCTCCTGATGCTGTGGGGGTGCAGGATGGGTTAGATCACATGAGACCTCTGGTGCCCACAGCAACAACAAACATTTATTAGAGTGAGTGTAGACTCTCCTCACCCCACACTTATTCTGATGGCGTTTGGGGGTGCCAGAGGATGCTCCATCCGCCGAACAGTGTGAAAACGAGTCCTTTCCTGCTCCTTCCCTGTTTATTCTGGAGACCTCCACAAGTCAGGCCCACGGCCAGGAGGGGAAATTCAGTCCTGCTGCTGTGTACAGATACTGAAAGAAAAGCCTCCCCTGTGTAGTGCTCAAAATGCCACTTTCTTCTGTCTGGGAAGGCAGCCTGAGGCCAACAAAACTTTTCCAAAGAGCAGAGAGGTGGGGGAATAAGTCTCCCAGAGTGACTCTGCTCCTACGGAACTGCAGGCAGGCAAGGTTCCAGCAGGCAGCAGCACGGAGCAAGGAGGCAGCCCAATGGGCCAAAGGAGTCCAGCTGCTCATTCAGAGCACACAACAGGCTTCCCTGAGATCTTCAGGTCATCGAAGGGCAGCAAGGCGAGGAGCTGCAGAAGCCAAGGGTATGGACATGTAAGGATTGGGGGTTGTGTCTCTAGCGAGCTGGGGTAGGGGCGCAAACCTTTCCCCCACCCAGTAATGTGGTCGCCCACCTCCCTAGGGAAGTGCAAAGAAACCCTGTCTGGGCTTTCCCTAAGTCTTGAGGCGAAAGGCCGTTTTCCCACACACCCCCAGAGCCAATGCCTGCACTCTATAGGGAAGAATGGGAACAGCAGCAAACTCCTCCTAGGAGCTCCCCCCAAATCATCCAACTCCTGCACCCCGTGACCAGCTGTCAAAGCCACAGGCCTCCCCCCACAGAGACTCACATCATCATTGCCATCAGCCAGGTCCTGGGCTGTCTCATTCTCCATGTTCCTCAGCAGAGTGTCAGCCCCAGAGTGTGAGAGGATGGCGGCAATGGCAGCATCCTTGCGGCCCACAGCCAGGTGGAGCGGGGTGCAACCATTGTACATCTGGGCATCCACATACGCCCCGTTGCGCAGGAGGAACTGGACAGCCTTGCGGTTGTGGCACTCCACAGCCAGGTGCAAGGGGGTCTTCCCACTCGTGCCCTCCTGCAACCCACAGATCACAAGGGTGTGGGTGCAGGGTCCCCTCAGTTGGGCCCCACAGCACCCACCCGACACCCCATTGACAAGGTGCAGAGGGGGCAGTCCCCACCCTGACTGCTGTTATAGCACACACGAGCCCCTCAAGGACCTTTACTCTCTGCTCTCTCAAAATTCAGTGCCTTCAAGCCTCACAGCAGTGCCTGCCCCAAGGCTGAAGGGAGTGCCCAAGGGAGAGACACACTGGCCCAGCCTTGCCAAAACATCACACCGTACCCAGTCTTACCCGAACATCGATGTTGGCGCCACTTTCCAGCAGCAGAGACATCATTGGGATGTTCCCCTTCAAGGTGCTGATGTGGAGACAGGCCAAGCCTGTGATGGAGAGGCAGAAGAGAAAGCCACAGTCAGCCCAGACCACCCCATGGCACACCAATCATGGCTGCATGCTCGCTCTGCTGTGCTCCAGGATCGCTGCATACACAAGTCACGGTCTCTGCCCCAATCTGGCCACCAGCTCTGCACTGGGTTGACCCCAGGTCTCACCTTGCCAGTTCTGGAGCTGCAGGTCCTGGTGGTGCCTGTGGGGCTGAGCTGTGCCCTCTGGTGGGGCTGTAGTCTCCAGCAGCTGCTGGGCGCACTGGAGGTGCTGCTGCTCACAGGCCAGGTGCAGCGGGGTGTTGCCATTGCGGTCCTGCAGCCCGGGGTTCACTCCCTTGTGGATCAGAGCCTGGATCACGTGGGGCTGCTCCAGGTACACAGCAAGATGGAGCGGGGTCTGGAGAGAAATTAGGAAAGGGGAGGATGCCCCACAGGACACCAGATGTGATGAGCCACACCAGTCTACAGGAGCCAGCCTGGTGGCACAGGCTGCCATGCAGGAGAGCCCCATCCCTGTCCTGAGGTTATGCGTGGTGGACACTGAGGGTGTGCCAACGGTTTGCTGTCCTCTTGCACCTCAGATCAGGGACCACCCATGGGGACACATCTCACTCTTCCATCTACACTGCCACCCACATTCAAGCTGTGCCTGCTCCCACCCTCTGGGGTTGTCTGCAATGTTCTGAGGCTTTGCAAAAGACCCTTCATCCTACAGTGCTGGGAGCTGTCACGCCTCTCTCAGGATGTCTCCACCACCCTTCTTCCCCTCCCTGCAAAGGCGCTGCTCATGTGGGAGCAGGTGGGGGGTCTGGGGGAAAGGGCAGATGGATTGGTTGTCTATCCAGGGAACTGCCTGCGGCATCTCCCTTCCTCCCATCTTCTGCCTATCAAAACTGCATACCTGGAAAAGGTCATTTTGTATCTCCAGCACCTCCCTGGGTAGCTGAGCAATGCAGCAGAGTGCTACAGCTGGGACACAGTGGATAATGGCCAGATGAACCAACCTATGGAGGGATAAAGGGGACAGGAGAAAACAAAATGAAAAATGAGTCCCGAGTGCCATGCTCAGATCCTTCACTGCTGCATGAAGGAATAATCTCTCTGCCTCCTCCAATCCCCTTCCCACCAGCTCAGAGCTCCTTCATTCTGCCCTCTCCCTGGGGAAGCTCAGCAGAAGGTCAAGGCAGGAATATGGCCTGAGGCTCTCCAGGGCAGTCCTTCACTCTGATCCCCACAGGGAATAGACCCTCCTGACCCTGCTAAGCAATGCAGAGTCCTCCCTGGGACCTCACAGCACGCATGGGGCTTGGACCTGCCACTATGCAAAGCCAGGCCTCCAACTGGTGCAGGTCCAGAGCCTGGGATGTGTTTCCCAGAGCCCACAGGACAGGTTTGGCAGCTGTGGAGGAAGGTCTAGGCTCTGGCAGCTGCCCGGGGAATTCCAGTTCCCTACTTCCAGCTGTGCACTGTACTTCTGCTTTCCCCTCCCTGAAGGCAAGCAGCCATAGCTGGGCAGGAGCCTGGTGCTAGTCCAAGATCACCTCTGTGGCACAGCCCCCACACCACCTGATCTGCTGGTCCACACCGATTTCCTCTTCTCTCCCCCACATCCTTTCCTTCCAGCACAGTTGTGGCAGGGCTGGCACGCAGCTGCCAGCTTAGAAGGACAGCAGAGGTGCAGCTGTCAGAGCTTGGTGGCCAGCAGGGAGCCCTAGTCCTCAGGACCGTGGCCCTCACAGCCACGGGGTGGTTGGGCAGCCTGGAGTCCCACAGTCCAAGGAGAGGTTTTATTTCCAGCCGGCCCCTTCACAGTCAGAACAGAAGTGAGAGCACAATGGAGGCAGAGGCAAGAGGGAATTTCCAGTCTCCTCCGCCAACCTGCTGCACTTCCGGGCGCCCTGGCACCAGGCATCCTCCCACCACAGGGCAGCCTCTTTGGGCTGATCCTAGCCATGGTGGGCAGCAGCAAGGAGCAGGCAACAGCTCCCACTCTGAAGAGCACGGCAGGCATGAGCTGAGCCTCCTGCCACCTCCTCACTGCTATGCTGGGGGCCCTCGGTAGCCTGTCTCTGGCAGGGATCAGCTCCAAACTAAAGGCTGGGCTCTAAGCAGCTTTGTTTGAGGCAGGCAGGGCCAAGGGATGGAGGGTGAGAGCTGTGCCAGTCTTGGCAAGACAATCTGCTTGCTGGACAGCCCAGCTTTGGGATGCTACCTGCATTGTGGGGGACAGAGAGCATCCCTCTATAGACAGGAGAGCGACACCTTAAACATTGCAGAAAAAAAGAAGGGTTGGGGCTGCCTTCTAGCCAGTTGCAGTGAGGATTTGATTGTGCTGAGAAGCTCAGAGGCCAGTCCCCAAAAATGTCCTTTATTCACCTTCTTCCAAGTGCTGCTCAAAGGCCAAGCCAGCACCTGGAACCCCAGGGACCTTCAGCTGAGCCCCAGTTTTGACAGCAAAACAAGTTTCTCTCCACCTTGCTGCCAGGAGAGAGGCTGTATCCAACAGGAGAGGCTTTGTCCCCGGGGAAGCCCCAGGTCATGCTGCAGCAGGGAATTCCCCACTGGAAGGAGAGGCCACCCATCCACATTTGCCTCTGCACAGCCATGGGCTGCCCCCTCACCAGCAGCACTCCCAGGGCAGGGGAGGGAGCTTCAAGCAGGGGCCATGCAGCCCCACAGACAAGGTCTGACCACCCTCGGGGACTGTGGGGCAGAGGCACAGCCAAGGGGCCCAGGCCAGGAGCAAGGGGACCAGCTGCAAGAATACTCCTCCCCTCATCAGGCTTTCACTGACCCTAGCCTGGGTATGATCCAACAGGGAGATTCCCTGCTTGGTTTTGCATCAGGTCCTCAGTCCCTGTGGCAGCACCTGTGCTGAGTGTCCTTTGCCCACTTGCAGGGACAGCCCCTGTTTCTCCAAACCCGCTCCCAGGCACCACATGCAGAAGGAGGCCACAGGATCCGCCTTTTACAGGTATGGCAGAGATAAGACTGCTCAGACAGGGGACTTTCCGAGGCAATTCAGCTTGAACTTTAAACCGCTGCTGCTTTCACTTTCCAGAGCTACTCTGGGCTCCCAGGGGAGAGAGCAGTGCCCAGGGTTGTGTCCCACAGCAGCCAGCCCTTGTACCCCAGGAATCCCCCCAGCCCCTCTGCCACTACCCACGCCACACCACACTGTCACGTGGGGACAAGTGGGGCAGTCACCCTGGGGAGGTGGTGGAAACCCCCAGCAGCCCTCTGTCACTGCCGGCACCTCACTCTTCCCAGCTTGGATGCCTCCGCAGTTCAACAAGGCAGTGCAGTCGCTCGGGTCTGAGCTGACACCGAGCAAGTTTGGGCATCCATGGTGCAGAGGTGATGGGGGTGACCATCCCCGCCTGGCCAGAGCTCAAGCTTTCACCTTGCAGCTGATATGTGCCTGCTTTGAAGGATTGTTTTCTCCCCTCCCCCGTCCTTCTCCAGCCGGGTGCAGCCTCCTCCTGCACTCTCATTTCTGCATTCGTTCCCGCCTTTCCTCATTGCCAGACCTCAACTTCCTGAAATGGCTGCAAGAACCTTGAGCTACCCGGATTAATCATGGCAGGGCCAGCGGGCTGGGATGAGCCCACCAAGGGCATGTGTGCACTGAGGCATCCTGTGCCATGGGCTCTGATGCCAACCAGCAATTGGGATTGTCTCCTGCTAACCCAGGAAACCTCCTACACTGAGGAGACCTGAGGCACAGGCATCGTGCCAGTCTCCATTTCTTCTGGTCAAGGCAACAAGGACAACTCTCTGTGCCACAGCAGCCACTGACAGGCTGCTGCTCTGTGCTGGCACAGAGTGTGCACAGCTGAGCCCCAGAGCCACGGTGTGGCGATGGAGATACCTGTTCGCTGCCAGACACCGCTCCTCACCTAGCCACGGCCGCGTCCTTTTGCCAGAACAAGCCCTACACCCTGCCATGCTCAGACCCTTGCCCTTCCCTGGCCTGCCTGCACGCCTCTCCTCTGCCTCCCTCTGTTCCCTCCCTCCCCACGCTCCTCCCTGCAGTTCTCCTGGCTGCAGCTAGGGGGGTGGGTGCCCGCGGGAACTTTCAGGAAGGGCAACAGGGAGTTTTAGAAACGGCAAGGGATGGAGGAGCTGTGGGCAGGGGAAACGTGGCAGCAGTACAGACTGCTGGGTTCATTCTCAGCTTTTCCACTTGCTCACCAGCTCCATCCTGGCACAAAAGGATTCAGCCCTCTGAATCACAAAGGTCCCATGGGCACAGGACATTCCTGGCACAAAGTGATCTAGCTGTCATCAGAGAGATAACAACCCTGGAGCAGAGAGGTTGGGGCTATCCCTGGGGATGTCCCCTGGTCTGAACACACCACGCCCAAACTGGTCCTACTTTAGCCACAGGAGAGCATCCATTTCCACAGTGCTGTCCATCTCCAGCTTCTGAGTGACCTCAAGTGTCGGGCAGGAAAGTTTCCACACGAGGACTGGAGGCAGGAGAACAGGGTAAGAGTGATACCCAGCTCTGACACACAAGCAGAACTGATAAAGTCCCACCAGTTCTCTGACTATCCTTTTCCATCTCTCTAGGAAAGTGTCTGACAATGCAGATCCCCCCATCTGTAGAGTAAGACACCTCATTCTCAAAGCAGCCTCTCCCTTCACCATCTCACTCCAGAACCACCTAAGACACAGGATCCAGTCAGTATTCAGTTGGTCTGCAGGAACTGTTCACTCCCAGCTCCTTATTTTGGCTGAGTGGAGCATTAGGAAATCATGCAAACAATTCACACAAGAGAAACTTGTTCAGTAGAGGAAATAGCCCCAGCAGCAATAGAGGGGAGGAAAACAGTAGGGGAATTCCATGCTTACCCTGCTCTCCTGTTCCAGGCCTGTAACCTGCACTGCTAACCGCTTCCTCAGCCATCAGCATGAACCTCTGCCAGCAGGCTCAGCAAGCACAGCTCCATCCTGCCCTGCAGCCCTGAGCCAGCCCAGCCTGGCTCCCTTCCTCCCCACATACCCAAAGTGATGCTGCCCTGCTCCATCTGCCCTCTGGCAGCTCCAAAGGACCAGTGGATCCCAGCTGGCTGTGGACTCATTGGCATATCCTGTGTTCCTGCCCTGGGTCTCTTGTTCAGCAGGTTTCTTCTCCCCTTCCCCTGGGAAGGGCACACCTTGAATTTGAGGGGGGGGGGGAATGGGATGGGACCGGAAGGAGGTTGTGGCTAGTGGGATGCAAAGCCCCTTCAGCCACAGTGGGTTCAGCATTCCTGATCTTCAATCTGGGCAGCAGCTGCTTCCCAGACTGCTGCTCCTGGGGCCAGTGGGAGAGGTGAGCAGAGGAGACAGCCTCACCTTCCCTGGGGTGCTCTGCAGAGGGTTTGGTCTGGGTGCTTGCAGATGAAGGGTGCTGGAGGCTGACTGGCAGGAGAGGCATTGTGAGAGGGCTGTGAGCACCTCATTTTTCAGTGAGGTGGGGAGGAAAGAGAGGAAGATGGGGAGACGAAGGTGCCCCAACAGCACTCCTGGCCTCACACCCTCTAGACTCTGCACCAACACATTTGAGAATTTTGCTCCATTTCTGAGCAGATGGTGGGTCTGGGATTGCAGAAGCACTAAACATCAGATGCATGTGGACTGTTCCCTTCAAAACAAGGGGTCTGTCCCACACTACCATCAGTGCATGGATGGGCCAAGCCAGAAAGCAGGTCAGCTCATACTAGCAGGGGCCAGTCAAGGTCCAAGAAGCAAGATCAACAATTGTAATGAAAGCAGCAAACATCCCAAAAGGTCCATTGACCACGGTAAATCCATTTCAAATGGAACAAACTCCCACTCTCACTCATTAGGAGGCAAATACGTTCTACAGTTTCTGTATACACACAGATATCTTGAGGTCAGAACAGCCTCTTACAAGAGGACAGTGCCTGGACTTTGCCAGAGCCTGTACAACACACCCTAGCAATCATTTACAGCCCTGCACGTATCCTTATTGCCTCAGGATTTTCTCTTAATGAGGCATGAGCCAGGAGTCTAGCATACCTCAGAGCCCCCCTTCAGCCCTGTATCTGCCCCAGACAGAGGGGCTTCCCAACTCTATGACACAGAGAGCATCCCACGCAGCTCACTGAGAGACACCCTGTAACCACTCTCACAGCTCGGACCCCACAGCCTCTCCTCCTACACAGTCACATCTGACTCCTCGTTTATCCACATTATACTAAAAAAAAACCCCAAACCAACAAAAAACTGAAAATTTCTTTGTTAATTTAGCTGAGCTCAACCCTTTCCCAACAGCGGCCAAGCTGCCTCCAAAGTGCAAGGACTTGAAGTCCTTCCCACCTCGGCTGATCTGTTACAGCCAGGCATCAGGCTTCTGCATCCCGGGACATGGAAATTTCCAGCCATTCTTTCCCTTCCCCTGTGCTGTGTCTCCTCTTAGCTCCAAGGCAAACCTAGGCAGGTGGAAAGTCTGAAGAAACTTCCTCCAGGCCAGGCTGAAGTCATCCAAACAGAGAAAAAAACCTCTTCTTGCATGCACAGTCTCAGAAGGCTGCCAGGACTTACCCACTTTACGCCAAGGCTGTACGTGTGTGACCCCTGTGGCAGCCAGCAACTTCTGGGGCATCCTGTGGGATGCTCCAGAGCTTTCTGCCCTTGCTTGGAGGGACATCAAGCCCTCCCCTGTTTACCAAACTCCTGAGCACACACAGAAGAAGAGCCAAGAATCCAGGGACAGGGAGCTGGACACAGGAAGTTCTCTTCTCCCTCCTGCCAGACCCATGTTAGGACTCACTTTCTTCTCTGCTCCACAATGGTAGCATGCTAGGAAGCAACTTGGGATGGACTTGAATCCTGACAATCAAGGAAGGAGGTTTCTTTCCAAAGCCCCTCTGGTAAAACCAAGAGCATCCCCACTTCCCATTAACTATGGCCACCTCACTGCTGGGCAGCCAGCAACAGCCCAGCCCAGACCCAGCAGGGGGACTCCCAGCCTGACCAGCAACCAGGTGCGCTCTCTGCATTGGACTTCTTTAATCCTGAGTCTCTCCAGTCCTCTGCTTCTTTTTCCTTCTCTCACGGTAATTGCCCCTTGTTGTCACACACTGAGCACTCCCCCACTTACACACACTGGGATCCAGGGCTACAGGGGTTCAGCAACAATGCTGCTCAGCAGGGGAAGCACATAGCAAGCGGCCACACTGGAGCTGACAGCCTGAATGGGGACAACCTCTATTCCCCTGCTCAGGGAAGATCTCTGGCACAGGGCTCCATGAGTCGGGAGGGTTAAGACTGGCACACGCTGGTGTATGGTTAGAAGTGGCCCCTCAAGATGAGCCTTCGTGCTCAATGGCTACCCAAGCAGGAAGGGCTCAGCAGAGAAGGTCCCTTCGCTACCATCATGTGGAGAAGAGCTCAGAACATCACCTCTCACGGGGCCCCAATTTTACTCGATTAACCGTCCCCAAGCCCTTGTTAAGGCATCTGAGCCCGCGAGTCACTGGCACGTGATTTCTTATCAGCAGACAGAGCAGCACTTGTCTCTGGTGGAAGGAGGAAGTCAAGCTTCCTCTGCTCCCCTCCCTCCAAGAAACATGCGCCCGACCAAAACCACTCGGTCCCATTTTCCATCTGAAGGAGGCTCTGGTCTCTCTCCTGTGATTGAGCTGGGGTCTCCCGACCTTCACCCCCACAGAGGTACTGTGCTGCTTTGCATACAGAGCCCCGTGCAGAAGATAGTCACCCTCCTGCGGGGGCGCAGCCCCCAGCCTTTCCATCACCACGGCATCAGGTACCAATGGCATAAATTGGCATGTGGCCCAAGGACCAGCATGGGCACCAAGGAAAACACGTTTTTAAGGTAGTCCTATAGAGAGGAAACTCCGCTTAATTTCACACACCGATGAATCAACTCTGCCTCTCCAGAACTGGCAGAGGCTGACATAAGCCCAAGCAACCAGGGAGGTTTTCCCTTGTGCTGGAACACAACAGGTGATCCCATCACACCCCATTTCACCTTGAAGGTGCTGGTCCCACAGGCAGCCCTTTCCCAGGATGCTGGACTTGTGCATCTGCCTGTTGAGGCTGGGAAAGAGGGTGTTTCCTTAGTGAATCCTAAAAAAGGTTGAGGTGGTTCAGAGGTTGGAGCTGCCTGAAGCCTGCTCAGAGCTAGCCATGTCTACAGCTGGAAAGCCCCTCTCTTCACTTCCATGTAGAGCAGTCCCATTGGGACTCAATTCAGCAGAAAAAGAGCTTGTTTACATGGAAGAGATGGATACTTGGAGGAGTATTGGGTCACAAGGAAAAGACGGATGCTTGGAGGAGACCATTTGAGCTTGAGTGTACAGGGTTTGTTCTCTATCTGGCCACGGAATAAGCAAGATACATATCACTGCCCTAAGTGCTCCCACCATCTTCTGCCTGCCATCTTCTGCCCCATCCCTCATCCTTGACCTCTGCTGCCCTGTCAGCTCAGCCACTCTCTCTTGAGGACTGATGCCTCTGTGACCGATCACTGCAGCTCTGACTTCCCGGAGGTGGAGGGGCTGCCAGTGGTACTGAGGAGTCATGGGGGGGACGACATCTGGGCAAATAATTCTTGGAAGACAGCACCCACATATTTCACTGGCCATCACACCCCCCTCTTCCCTCTTGGCCACTTCCTTCTTGCCAAAGCTAGACTCCTAATTCTGAGCACAGAAAGAGCCAGTTTTAGGCTCATTGCTTCATCCCATCTAGGTTGATGCTCCTCTCCCGTGAAGGCGGGCAGGGAGGCAGCCAGGGAGGATCCTGCTGACGCTCCAACCACCCAAGCACACGCTCCTCGCCTCTGCTTCCACCTCCTGTACTTCCCCCACAAGGGCCAGACAGACAAACACAGGCACACCTCGGGATGGCACAGATGGGTGAGCCTGAGTGAGCTATGGATAGTGAAGATTTTTGTCAGATGGAGAGCCAAGACTTTTGCCAGCTCCCTTTGTGCAAGCCCAGTGGTCCTCTCCCCTTGGTACCAGCTAGGGCATCTGGGGAAACAGGAACTACTTAGCCAAAACCCCTGAACTTTTTGTATTTTCAGAATTACAATTACAGTAAAGTGTTGTTGCCTAAGTCTTCTGAAATATAATGACAGTATGATTTTAATTCTCTGCCTGGAGCTGTTTTGTGGCAGACATTAAAAAAAAGCACACAAGGAAATGGGCTGCTGACAGAGATGAAAAGAAGAAAAGAAGTCGATGGGTTTGTCTGGCCAGATGAAAGGGATGTAACCCGTGCCCATCTGATCCCTTCTCTCTGGGGACCTTCTGTCACTGGATGAGCAATTGCTCCATAGACTTTACTATCAGCCCTGACTGTTTTCACATACAAGAACAGCGGCAGTTCAATGAGTCGCTGGGTGCTCACAGTTCCCAGTTGCATCGACCTGAGTTGAGGATGTTCAGCACTTCTAAATATAAATGCCACCTACCTCTACCACAGGGTCAGAAGGAGAGACAAGAATAGCAGAGCCTCACCACAGCCTCACCATTCTAACCACAAGAATAGATTTGTTTTTTTCCCCAGCAGTGGAAGCAGATCCCAGGAAAGCAATCTCCTGTGTGGACATGGCCAGTCAGGAGCTGTATGAGCTGTACCACCAGCAGATGTTTTGCTCCCACCCTCACTTTTTACAGATTTCCTGTTCTGAACTGCTCTGTGAGTGAGAGAAAATAGAAGAGTAACGGCAACTGTTTGGGGACCTCTCCGAGAGCCTCTCCTGCCTACAGAAACCAAGACACCACTGATTAATGTTTCCCAGTTAATAAGATGTTTGCATTAGGTCTCTCCAAGCAAGTCTGACAGGCAAAGGGCTCAGCTCCCAAACAAGATAGCCCCAAGCAGTAAAAGCATCTCCATGTGCATTGCAGCTGCATCTACGGGGCTCACTAAAAAAACAGTGAGTGAGGAGCCCTGGGCACACCATGATAGACAAGCCTGGGGGGCTTTCTGAAGCCTTACTTCCACAGCTCTGATGAAAAGACCCCTGGCTCTCTCAGTGGGCACCTTGGCTCTAGTGTTAGAGCTGGGAAAACTAGTGCAGCTGCTCTATGCTGAGGAGCCCCAGAACGAGCCCATAGATAGGACAGGACTAGAAAGTCTGGCTGGGGAATGTGGGAGGTTGGGTTTAGTCTAACCTTGCATGCCATGAGACTTCCAGCCAATCCTCAGAGCAGATCCCACAGTAAGCATTAATGAACTAATTAGCAAAAGCACAGACTCCTTCCTAACTGGGAAGTAAACACACAGGCTGTCTCCCAGCCCATCTTCAGCTTCACTCCAGATGTGCTCTGCCAGGCAAGGACAGAGCCTTCTTGCTGCCACTACTGAAGACATTTCCTTGCTCATATCAGTGCCTCTTAGTTTCTCTTCCTCTTGCACCATTACTCAGTATTAAACTCCAGCCTGGCTTTGGGGCAAAGCTTTGCCCTCAACTGTGAGAACTTTCACTCATACTCTGTGTGTACACTCATGATGACAACCTTCCGTCGAGGGAATGTACAATGGGAAAAAACGCTGTGTTTAGGTGAAGGCAATTACCAGAAGCCAAACCAGATAACTCTGGCATGATGCCTTTGTGCTTGAGAGGGCATTACGGATATGGGAAGCCCCCCCTCATTAAGAGAAACACTTGTCTCCGTCACAGAGGCTCACGAGGGCAGCCCCATACAGGGATGTACATCTCAACTGTGCCAAAAGCTGTGGCTCTGGCAGCAGGTTGGCAAAGCAAGGCAATTCCCATCTGAGAACAAACTGTTCTTGGGTTGCTGGGTTGAGCAGCATCTAACACAGCCATCCCAAGGTCTTGCTTTGCATAGCCAACCTTGTTTCAGATCTTGCTTACATGCCATCTCACGCAGCCAAGCCTCACTGGGGAGGAAACATTGAATTCTCTGGGTAAGAGACAGTGAGGGGCTTGACTTGCTCCCTCTGCTCTTCTAGTTGCCAGCAGCCCCATAGCAAGCAGAAGCTAGCTTCCTAAGGTGGGTCTATTCTGTGCCATGTAACCTGGGGTACATCTTTCTTTGCTCACTCTGTAGGACCCAGCTCAGATGCCCCTCAGGCGGGTGAGGGGGTCACCAACGCAAACCTACAGCGGGGTGCCAAGCATCCGTGCACAGCAAGGCAAGGCGGGAGGCTCTCAGGACAGGAATTTGGAGAGTCATTCACAGCCCCGGCTGAACGGATGCTCCTCGGGGGAGGGATGAGGACCGCGGCAGATTCTGCCTGGCTTATCTCTAGGCACCGGCTCCCCGCCGCCAGCCGGCTGCGAGGGGCCAGGCCCCGGGGCTGGGGGGGCCCGGCGCTCGTAGCTCCCCCGGGGGTCACTCACGTGTCTCCGTCCTCCGAAAGGTAGGTGAGCGCGTCCAGCTGCTGCCGGCTGAGCCCCTCGGCCGGCGGCGGCGGCTCCTCGGGACGGCTCTCCGGAACGCCCGGCAGCCCGGGCAGAGCCTCAGGAAGGGCGCCGGAGCCGTAGCTGGAGTCCAGCCGCTCCTCGGCGGCGGCGGTGGTCTCGGCGAGGGTCTCGGCGAGGGTCTCAGGGGCGGCCTCGGGGGCGGCGGGGGTCTCCTTGCCGCCCGGCAGCGAGCGCAGCGACTCGATGCCCGAGTCGCACTGCCCGTCCTCTCCCTCCCAGGCCGCCGCTTCCTTGCGGCACTCGCCGCCCGCCGCCCGCGACATGGCTCAGTGCCCGCCGTCCGCCTGCCCCGGCCCGGGTCCCGCTCCCGGCCCCGCTCCCGGCGCCGGGGGGCTCATGGCCGGAAAACCATCGAGTGGCGGCCGGCACACAGTCCAAGGCGCCGTAGCTCCGCCTCCCCCTTCTCCTCCTCCTTCCCCTGCCCGCACTGACTCAGCCGCGCCCGGCCCCGCCTGCCCGGGATTCCCCTCGCCGCCGCCCCGCCGCGCTGCCCCGGCACCTCCCGGCACAACGAGGGGCTGTCTCGCCCCGCCCGCTTTGACCAGAGAGGGCGCAGAGGCAGCGGGAGGGAGAAACCCACCCATGGGCACGGAACGCGTGGGCACGGAAGGGCGGGCCGGGGCGCGCAGGAGAGGGAGGTGGCCACGCTGCACTTCCCGAAGCCGGGCAGTACGTGCCGGTGTGTCCTGGGCCTGCCTCCTCCCCTGCCCTGCTGGCTTGGGTTCTTTAAATAGCAGGCAGGTTTGCCAGGGGTGGAAGAGGGACCTTGTCAAACTAGGCGGTGTGTGGGTGAGGATGCTGTTGCATGTGCAGGTGCTGACTGAAGCCGCAGGCTCTGTGGGAAGCGATATGGTGGATGTCACTTACTGGTAGCAGAGATAAGTGTGAACAAGAAGTTTGCTTTTCCCACGTGCATGGATTAAACCGTTTCACCCACCAAGACACCTTCTCATCTGTCCTGCCTGTAGAGGCAAAGGGAGGTCACTGCAGTTGGCTATACAAAGCCTCTTGGTCCAGCCCCTTCCCACCACCTTTCTGTTTTGCAAATAGAAAGCCCAAAGCCCAGAATGGCTACCAGGGCTCATGCAAGAGCAGCCAAGACACAGAAACAGAAAACAGAAATCAAATGAAGGCCCAGCTCACTGCCTGTGAATGGTTGACCAGCCTGCATTTCAGTGCTGTCCTTCCAAAGCCAAAACTATCCAGTGGTGTTCCTCGTGGATCTGCATAGACATCATCTAGTTACTTTCCAGTGTCCCAAGCAGTAGGCTTTCCTCAAAGGACAACCTAGATAGCTCTGAACATACCTGATACTTTAAAATCAATTTCACTTTTTGCTTTTATTGCTTGAGGTGACTTTCCATCTCTGCAGGGTGCCCATCTTTCCAGTTCATCCCAGCAGAAGGGGAAGGATCTCCTGCAGGGAAGCTCACCTGGGAAGAACTTGGTGATGGATACTGGTTGGGCTCGCACAAACCACATGCAAAGCACCAATGATTTCCCTTTCCCACACTGCAGCTGCTGCTTTGGGTTTGCGTCATTGCCCCATGGCTGCTGGGCCTGTGAGCACAGCCTGCTGCAGGAGAGCTGTCCATGAAAAGTGCCTCTGACCAGGCAGGGAGAAAGGTTTTGGGGTGTGAGGACAGCAGGAAGGAGGCAGGTATGTCTCTTTTGGCATCAATAACTTCCAGTCATAAGTTTTCCTCCCACGCTCAGGATCTGTTTCAGTGTCTCCAGTTGTGTCCCTGGCACTGCCTAGCTGCAAGACTACAATTACTAAGGGAAAAGAGCTTCTCCCACATCTATCTGTCCAATGCAGGGTGGGGTTCTGGGCCATATATCCATGCCACTCCCTCTCACACCCTGGTGGTGGCTGCATCCCAGCTCTACCTGTAGCTGTTGTTCCTGACACCCACACAGAATCTCTATTCTTCCACCTTTCCATACCCAACTGCTCCTAGGTTACCCATCAACTATCTTCTAAAATGCCTTTGTCATTTTCTCTAATAACATACTAGATGTTGTTAGAGGTGCAGCTCCATCATGGAACGGTTCCTTGTACACATTTGTATGGGTAAAATGAGGCATTAGGAGAAATCCACTTTGGTCAAATCAGCACAAACCTGTGTGGTGATGCACAAAGATTTCGTTTCTCTGTGAACTAGTTTCTGCTTACCTTTGCATCAAGTGGCAGTCACACTTGTTTATCTAACGATGTCGTGTTCCAGTTGGGGCATAGGTGTGGATCCTGATTCCAGGGCTAGAACATGTCCAGAAGTGATTCAGCCAAAGCCAAAGCACAGAGCCTGAACTAATAAACCCTGGACCAGCTCTACAGGGAGGCAATTCAAGATACACCACTGCGGACTCTACAGTCCAGTCCACTGCAAACTTTCTTCACCTCTGGCTACCAAGCAACCCTTGGAAGTGGCCTTCCTCTGCTGCTGATGTGAGTTCAGCTGGCTGTAGTGATCTTGCAGCTTCCTTAAGGGGAGCCTTGACCTTTCTTGAGCTGGCTAGTGCTCTCCTGGGACTATGTTGCAATTGTCTCCTGCAGCTGAGCTGTAAAGACCAGGCACTCCTCATTTAGATCAGCTATGCCACCCAGGCATCCATGGCCAGCCACTCTCTACTCTTTCAACTACACCCACTAATACCCAGCTCAGGTACCATCTCCTGACACCCCTCCTCTGGCTGGGCATGCTTCTATTAACCCTTCAGACAATTTGACTGGAAAGCCTGAAAGAGGAACTTGGCCACTTTGCCCTATTATTTGCTTTCTATCTCTCATTCAGGAAGACTTGAGCTCATTTTCATGGTGTCTTCCTAACAAAGAGCTTTTCTGCCTGGCCATGTGGGTTTTGGATTTTCATTATTTTCAGAGGCTTTAAATACAGAAAGATATACATCTACAAATGCACTTGCATATTTATAATATCTATATACAATGTATTGGCAGCAAATAGTAGTGGGATAAAAATATTTAAATAAAATATGAGGCCAGTCTTGATGTTCTGATTTGCTTTTGAGGGTTTTAAAGCCAAAATTCTGGGCTGTCTCCAGTCTCCCTTAAGATGTGTCACTTAAAATGGTTAAAACTACCGGGAAAAACTAAAGAGAAGGGGATCTATTCCCACTAGAGGTCAGTGTCAACACACACTGCTCAAGGCACCCAGCGCTACTCAAAATAACCTCTCTGGCAAGCTCAGAAAGGCTTTCCCATCACACTGCACTGCCAGAGCCTGGATATGGGAAGGAATCACCAGGCAACCCGATACTGTCCCTAATAATGTCCTGTTCCCAAGCACAGCCCTCTGATTTATGAAGTGAAACCCAGGTCTCTGCACTTGGCTTCATGACCCCAGGCTCTGCCCACCTCAATAGCAGCCTGGCCTGGCACCAGCATCTTCTCTGTTCTTTGAGCTGTTAACTGGGTGAGGTGAAATGCAGCTGCAAGAGATGGAGAAAGGGAGGTTATACCCAGTCTGCTCTGAGGGAAAATAATACTTAATTTTCAGCTGCGGTCCTCTGTCACGTTTAAGCAACATAGGTTACTTGAAATTGTTAGCAGTTCTTGCCACAATAATGTACACCAGCTAACATGACTGGTGCTACTGGTGCTGTCCACTGCTCAGCTTTGGCCCCATGTGAGCACTGGGCTGCCGTGTTCTCTGAGGATGCAGCCCTTTTCCCTTGTCCCTGTCCCCAGAATCAGAAATGCTGAGCCCATAAGAAGTGTGCTAGATCCCCATCTGAGGAAACTCCCACTGCACTCTTCCACACCAGAGATGTCACGGGACACCCCAAGCAGCAACCTGGACCTCTGCCCTGGGCTCCAGCTGAGAGGGCTCAGTCCTGAAAGCTGGGCTCTTCAATGGAAGCAGAGGCCCTGGGAGAGCAAGTGAAGCTGCAGGAAAGACAACAGACTCTTCTGCTCTGACTGTGGTTCCATACATCTGGCAGCAAATCAGCTCTGTAGTGCACCAAACTGGGTCACTTCACTTTCTGGCCTAACAATGGGGGAACATGACTTATATAGATTAAATGCCCAGAAGCGAGACCAAGCTTTCCAACAGAGCAGTGCAAAGCAGGTCCTCCTCAGGTACTTATTTGCTGGGGTAGTCAGTCCAGAAAGGGCTGGCTGCCCTCTCCTGGTTAAGTCTGGCTGAAGTCACAGAGTCACTTTGAATCTCTCCAGGGATGTTGCTCCAGGCACCTGGTTGCTTCTTCAGTAAGGGATTATTTTCTCCTTGCAGTCCATGTTGGATGCCTCTTGTCCTTCTGCTGTGCACTCCTGTAAGGTATGGAAGCCATCATGCCAATATGGTGACACAACCCAGAGCAGATCAGGTTTGTCTGCATATGGTGGGTGGTTGGCAAGTTGCCCAGCTAATGCCCTTCCTGGGAAGATTCCCACTGTTGCTCAGAGTCCCACAGCAGACAGGGCAGTTTCTACCTCCTTCTGTTTTGTGTATAAGTGTGTATGATGTGTAGGACGTCAAGAGGATAGACAAGGAAGATTAATTAGTTCTTTGAATGGAGATCACACTGAACTCACTCTGCTCTCAGCCACAGCATTCACTTCCACAAACAGAATGTGATTGATATAAAGATGCACTAAAAATCCTTGACCTTACAAACCCCCCAGATATTTAACAAAACTTCATTCTAAATTATATCCCTCTTGTGTAATTCCTATCAGCTCAGCGGCTGCAGCAGCAATGCTCTGTGCCTGCATCTGGGCAAATGCATGGCTGATAAGGCCTTGCTATGTATTTATGTGTGTGTGTGTGCTCAGAGCTCTCCCAAAGGACATGGCAGATGTAGTTGTGAATGGGAAGGGGATGGCAGATGGTCTTGGAGAACTGATAATAAAACCACGCTTAAATAGATGGTGAAACTGTGCCCTAGGTGAGAAATCTTGTCACCTGGGGCTCTCTTTATAGTTAGCGAAGAGACAGACTCGCTTCCAGAAGCTCTGATAACCTCTGTCTGGCCACACCACTTTAACGAAGAATGCTCCTCCCTCCCCATGGAATAACCATGGAAGGCAGTGCTCCATTGCTGGGCTATCATTTATTCATGACTCTCTAAGCACACTTCATCTGGCAGAGACTATCCAAGACAAAACACAAACCTCAACTCACTCAACCATCCCTCAGCTCACCTTGCCAAGACAGCATAGGACAGATGCTGCCAATGCTGCATCCTGGGCTTCAGCATCGACACACTGCACCTGATGGCCATGAGAGGGGAGGATAGGTTAACTTTTATTTTTTAACTGATTCTGCTCGAGTTGCTTCCTGCTTCACCTCAGCCCCTCATGACAGCTCTGCACCCCCACTAGCCTAGTCCTTGCCTCCTAACAGTGCTCCAGCTCTGCTGGTCCCTAGCAAGCTGCACGATGCTGCCAGAGGTATTACTCATGCAAGCTCGGCTCTGCTCTCGGGAGAGTTAAACCTCCTGGCTGCCAGACTGAATTAGAGCTTGTGTCTCTCCACACTTGCATCAGAGTGATTTGGGAACAGGCCTGGTGAAGCCACACTACTGAAAGCAAGTGAGGAGCCCAGGCAGGAGCTAGGAGAGAGGAGTGAGCAGGGTGGCTGGCTCAGGGTGGCAGAGAGGGGAGGGAGGGGTGAGCAAGCTGTTTGAAATATTCAGGTGCTGAGCAGGAGCAGGTGGCCGCCCCATGGGACAGAGAAGCTCTGACACCATGAATAAGTGATGAACAAATCTGTGTTGCCCAGGTGACGGGCACACAGAAAATGGGATTGCAGCCACTCCCCAGGACCTTGGCCTCACTAACAGACCCGGCCTAAGCAAGGGCCCTTAAGCAGTGCAGACAGTCATACATTGGGCTTTTAGCCCCTTCCCTAGGACAGCCTCATCTCCCCTGCCTGCCTAGGTCCATGGGGAGAGCTGGATGGAGAAGGAATGCTTCTCCAGATCAGGGTATGTCAACTCCAACTGCTCAGTGTGGAGAAAGTGAATCGCAACAGAAACCTGCTTTCTGCCTTTAGGTAGGTGACTCCCAGCCTGTAACTAGGGATAGACTAAATTCTCTGAGCCACTAGTTTCTGTGGTTCACTCCTTTCTGGGGGTAATGGGCCAAAAATCTAAGTCAGAACAAAACATTTACCAGGGGAGGATTTGGCTCAGTTTCCAGGAACTTGGGGTGGTTGCTGCTGCTCTGGAGTTATATTGGACAGAATGTCCTGAGGACTGTCAAATAGCATCTGGGCAGCACTGAATCCGCTTTTCATTTCTAGGGGGAATGTGAGGGAGGGCCCTGGGTATCCTGCTGGGCTACTGCAGAGAGGAAAGTGATTTAACCTGACCCAGAAACCTCTGCAGAGCCTCACAAATAATTGTGATGATGACAAAATAGACTCTCATGGGGCTGGATGGAAAATAAGGAAACTGCACACAGGCAGCCTGTTGGAACAGGAAGAATCAGAGCAGGGATCAAAGAGTTTTCAATGACAGCAATTGTATACTGTGAAATGCACCTCAGAGCAGCAGCTATAAACCCACCTACTTCATGAGGCTTAAGACTTTGAGTGTTTGTGGACCGCAGTTGTGATGTGTACCCCTGTTAGCGATGTAAACAGAAACTAGTTCCCCAGTCACAAATTAGTGACCCTTTTGGGTTTCCTTCCCACAACAAAAAAGGCACACCTGGATCTCCTCCCAGCAGACATGAAGTCTGAGTGTAGCAGACGAAAACATAACTAATGGTACATATTTTCTTGAGGACAAAGATTGCAGAGGTTGATGGCACCCACACAGTCAACACCACTGACCAGAAGTGGCAAAGGGATGTTAACTGGAGCAAGAAGCATGTTCATTCATCAACACTCACCTTGTTGCATTAATAAGAAGCAATTTAATTGGAGCAACACATTCTGGAAGGCTCAGGCAGCCAGTGCAAAGTATCCGTGAAATTTTTAAATCAAACAGGCATTAGAAAATCCTGCATCCTAACACAAGGGGATTCTCTGCAATATATCTTCCTAAGAGACAAAAAGCTGCACACCACTAGGAATCATTGATTGCTTTGGAAAAAAAGACTGAGTTTTGATCACTCTTGGCCTATTGGACAAAATAAAGCTAAATACAATATATATGATGCTGCAAAATCCATTTTTATATTTAAGCTACAAATACCAGCATAAGATGGTCTGTGGCCATCTGGTTTAAAATGCAGCCTCTGTCAAAATTTTTCTAGAAATTAAATGCAAATTTGCTGCATGGGTACAAACTAATAACATATTTAAGCGGGAACTAAAAGGATATTTTCTGTAGCTACCAGAGACGGAAGAGTGAGACCTTTTCTGGTTTGATGCATTATGGAAAGTGAACAAATACTGCTAATATGACGTCATGCTTTATGTCTGCTTGGAACAGATATGAATGTCTCTGCAGGGTGGTAGTTACAGGGTATCTGGAGAACAAACCTATTGATATTGTGGTAAGGGCACCACCTCTACTTCAGTTGCTGTGTCTTCTTAAAAGGCTCCACGCTTCTTTCAACCATTTTGTTACATCGGAAATGCCTCCCTCTCAGAAATGTCCCGCTCTCCAACATGATTTTCCAGTAGAGCATCTTGAACCCTACAGGAATAACTGGAGAGAAATCTCCCTTATTTTTCTCTCTTGCCCCCAAGAGAAGGAGGGTTGAATGGATAGGGCAGTGTGTTGCAATTAGGACTGCTGGGTTCTCCCTGTGCTGGTAACACAGAACACAAATTTGGATGTTGGCCATCTTGTTTCAGTTTCCCAAAGGCCTAAGCATCATGTAGCCTTATCTCTCCCATTCCTGGGGGGTTTTGTGCCCTTTGTAACACATTATCAGCCATGCCTTTGGGTTCCTATATGAGGGTTGAAACCTGCCTGTTTCCCATAGAAAGTGGCTGAAGTGGCTTGTACAACTTCAGATAGAGCAGGGCACACGACCTCTTCGTGACACCTCAGCTCAAAAATAGCATAGCTGGTGATGTGCTTGACAGTGTTGTCTCCAAGACATGCTGCCCGGATCAGTATCAAAGATGCCTGATACAAAAAACTCTACCTCTGAATAACCGGTAGCCACTGACTCCACCGGTGGAGGACAAATTGCAGGGCTCTGTGTGTGTGGCTCCATAAGGGTGGCAGCAGCCCACTTCCCAAGGGTTAATCCTAGTGGATAACAAGCACACCAAAGGAAGCTGCTCCTTGAGTCTGGGTGTGCTGTGATATTCCTTGCCACAGAATGCATGGAGCATCTACAAGTCTAAAATCAAAACAGATTCAAAAGTGAATAGATGAATTCCCTGAAGAAAAAGACATCATGGACTATTAAAAGCAAAGACATAAACTCATATTACCTTTTCTCCCCCTCAACCTCCTGCTTTGCTCTTTTTGTGCAATATTCACATCTTTGAGAGAAAATCTGTGCTGTTCCTGGAGGGTGATCATCCCCCAGGCGCCTTTTGGTCTAGCTGAGGTCACATGCTACAGGAGTCTCTATCACTATAAAAAGCAGAAATGCATACAGGAATGCATATTATTTACAACTGTCTATTAGTGTGCGTGGAATAGCATTCAGTGCTGCTACAGGAACCCTGACAGCTCTGGGCTTGTGCCTCTTTGCTTTGCACTGCCACAACACAAACGCACCGGTGAGCTCTCCTTGGAGCCATGGGATCCATCACGTGAGGATGGGTCTGAAACCCTCCAGAGCCAAAGTCTGCTGGGAAGGTTGGGCAGGGGGTGTCTGAGCGGTAGGCAGTGAAATTCCAAGCAAGCTGCTCCTGCTTGCTGCTGTTCCCATGGAAACAGGGGAAAGGCGAGAGGAAATGCATCCCAGCCTCTTTTGAAGATGAGCTCCTTCAGCAGCACCCCCGGCCATCACACCTATTCCCATAAGAAGCAGGGTTTGGCAATTCCCCTCAGATGCATCTCCTTGAGTGAGACTATCAAGCCTATGGACTGTTCCTTCCTCACCCCAGACAACAGTGGGCAAGAGCATGCCAATCATCTCATTGCCAGAGCTCAGAAAAAGTGAAGCAGTTTCCAGCAAATTCTGCAGCTTATGCTTCTCCGCAGTTTGGAACTAGGGAAGCACTGGCAGAGACACCTATTTCCTGACTGTCAAGGAAGCTGGACTCTACTTGCGATATCTGGACTTGAACATGTCAGAACCCTTCCCAAGCTCGGCGTGTGTGTCCCCTGTGTGTTTAGATTGAAGGTCTGAAGAGACTTTTGCACTCATCCCTGCAACCAAGCCAGTCAGCTCTGCGTGTGAAATGCACTGCAGTTGGCTCTGCAATAGCTAGCTGAGTATCCTTGGGCCCGATGGAGATCATAGCAGCGAAGATGTTGCCCAACCTGTTTTCCCTGAGTGCTAGCATTAGCACTGATGGTCACCCCTACCCCCCCTCCGCCGACTAGCTGGGATGCCCATATATCAGAAAAACAGACGGAGTTCACGCAAAGTGCTCTTGGTTCTCCTGCTTCGTCCCGAGGGGAGGAAAACCCACGGGACCCCTCAACTCCCCATCAGCAGCCCGGCTGGGACCGAAGTCCGCCTGGACCGCCTGACGCCCCCTCGGCAGGGCTGGGAGCGGGAGCCCTCCCCGGCCGCGCCGGGCGGCGGCTCCACTCTCGGTGACGCTCGGGAGGGGAGGCTGCGCTGGGCTCCCTCCCTACCTGCCTGCTCCTTGCCTGCCTCCCTGCCTGCCTCCCTCTCTGCTGCCGGCCGGCGCCTCAAGGTCATCCGCCGCCCCGCTCGGGCGGGCGCGGGTCCCGCCGCGCCCCGATCCGATCCCAGC